>NW_011888784.1:16700921-16721267 GCF_000151845.1 Pteropus vampyrus
ATACTGGCCCTGCTAAATGCTGGTCATTGACTATCCAAAGGCAAAGATAGAGCTTCTAAGTTTTTGTCATAATGAAAAAAGTGAAGATTAATGTTTTATCTAATAAATATACATACATACATATGTGTGTACATAGATTGATGATGATATATAAATAGATGATAGATAGGTAGATAGACAGACAGATAGATAGATAGATAGGTAGATAGATAGATAGATAGATAGATAGATGATAGATAGAAAGATAAATAGAGAGATAGATAGATGAGAGAGACCAGAAAAAGAGAGAAAACACTCATTACATAGTAGTATTACTCCTTTCAATCCCATTCATAAATTCCACTCCAAGAGTCTAGTATATAAACCATGTAAAATTAACATAGAATCATCGAATTAAAAATTTTAAACAATGAACACCATTTTAAAAAAATAATGAAGCTACAAGATATAATGGAATAAACAAACATAGTTTTTGAAAGTTAAACGGACTCAAGTTTAAATACTATCTCCACCACTTACTTTGTGACTTTGGACAAGTCACTCAACCCCTCTGAGACCTGGTTTCCACATCTGATCAAGTATAATAAAACTTATTTGACATGGTTATTGTAAAATTCAAACACATATAAAGTGTCTGGCACACTGGGTTTTAAATATATTTTAGCTGGCTTTCGTTTCCCATAGTGTTGATAGCCTAAAGCACAAAAGAAGATCCTTTGAGTTCAAACGAGGAGAAAGCTTTCTTTTTTGAAGGGTAAGGAGCAAGGACAGAACTCCAGCTGCAGAAGTGAAATAAAGTCCAGAGCCAAAAAGACTAATCTTGGGGTCTACAGACAGAAAAAAAAAAAACAACAACAACAACTAGAAAATAAATTCTGTAAAGATCAAGAATTCCACCAGCCATAAGACTAGTAGTGAGCAGTGTGGATCCAAGCCAGACATGACTAAGCCAAAGGACTTAAAGGTTTTGTGCTCAGAAGATAGGTATAAAAGAGCCAATGTACAGCCTTGGTAATAAATATTTGGATAAGTCATTAAATGTAATCATGTGATCTGGAAAGCATATTGATATGTACAGCTGTGGCCCTCTCTTGGAAGGAATTGTTTATTTTTTGCTTGATTGCATCAGGCAGTGAGGATTAGGCTAGTGTACACATTCACAAGTGTGTGGCCTGGAAAAAGAAGGGTTAAAGGGAATAAGACTCAGCCTGGGATTGGGGTGAGGAGTGTTCTGGAGATGTGGAAGAGGACCGAAGGGCAGCTAGCTGCCTGGTAGCTTCTTGAGGAGGTTGTACAATGTGTTTATGCAATGCAGCCCCTCTTGTAACCCATTAAGGGTTGCTTCAGTGCTAACAAGAACAGTATTAATGATAGCTACCAGAATTACATGTTTACGATGTACATGATCCCAAGCTTCTTAAATAAGTTAATCCTCATCACATATCAAGGAAATAGGCACAGTCTTTATCTTCACTTTGCAGATGAGGAGACTAAAGTGCAAAGAAGAGACATAATTTTGTCTAAAGTTACCCACCCAGTAAGTTAAGAAGCTTGCTTCATGAATCTGTGCTCTTAGTTACTGGGAAGTGGCTTGGAATTCTGGAGTCTGATGCTTGTTTATTTTTAAGGATACAACATGTGAAGAAGAGAAAAAAGATAACTCAGATTTATTCTAAGCACAGGACTAATAGTAATAGTGATAATGGCCACAGCACTTTACTTGCGATGTACCAGGTACTGGTGTTGAGCCCTTTACACATTACTTAATCATCTCAACAACCTATGTAGTAGTCACTGTGACTATCCAGTTAATTTTGATGAGGAAATTGAGCTCATAAAGGTTAAATAACTTGCCTTGTAACAACTGTAAGTAAGATATAGCTTTTTTATTTCCTGCTTTTGAGTTGTTTCAGTTTCCGGATTAGGCCACTCACTAATATAGGGACATCCCAGGATGTACATGCAGTTATACACATGCGTTCGTGCGCACACAGACACACACACACACACGCACACACACACGCACACACACACACAGATATACTTACTCACATTTCCCTCGGTGTCGGACCCTAAGTCCCTCCGTCGACTTATTATACTGAAGGGCTAAAGTGGAAGACAAAATTCAAGCCCCCTATTTGCTTTGGAGTTTCAATTTTCACAGCAGTATTAGACAGTAACTCATTAAGTAAGCTCTGACCATGATGAGTTTAAGTCCAAATACGTTAATATTTCCACTTTCGATCAGGGTTAAAACCCTGCCTTGATTTTCTAAAATATCACAGCGGAGTGGGCACTGAATTCTAAATGCCCTACAATATTAATTCCCCTTTGTATTTGTGGCCGCTTAGCCAGCAGCTTTGGGCAGACCTGGGGGGAGGAAAAAGAAGCGAGAGGAAGGAGAAGGGGGAATCACTGGTGCATGGATTGAGGGAACTCAGCCATTCACAAAAGGATTCCATAGCCAACATGTAAAAGAAGTTCTTTGTAAAATTCTCATTCGTTTTATCTTCTTTCCTTGCTGCCAGATTTTTTTTTTATTTATTTTACTTTTAAACAGTGGGGAAACTGTAGAAAAGAATTGTCAAAATCAAGAAGAAAGTACATAAGGAGAAAAATAACATGTCTGGTCATTATCTAAAGCATTGGAGGTAAGATATTTGTAACCACTATATCCTCTGCTGGAGCATTTATTAATTAATTCATCCTTGTAGTCAACAAATATTTACTAAGCCTACACAAAGCCAAGACTGGGAGATACAATATAAACAACAAAAAAATGATACCCTTGGCTTTATGGAGTTTCTCTTTTACTGATAGAGAAAATCAATAAATAAGCTCATGTTAAATAAACATATTTATAAATATGAAAGTATTTATAAATACTTTCTGATAATAATATTACCTTGGGACTATATTAAATTGAACTGGTAATAATATTACCTTGGGACTATATTAAATTGGGTAGCTGGAGTAGAAAATAGAGAAAATCACATTTAAAATAACAGAAATTCTCATTCGTTTAAATGTTTTTTTTGCAACAAGCCTTCAACACTGTTCTAGGCATAGGTACATTCTTGTTTTTGATTGCAACACAGTCTAGATGAGTAAACAAGAAAATGGACACATCATTATAAAACCCCAAATGGCTGCTCCAGTGGAGAGGTCCATGGTATGGAAAGGCTGAGTTAAGTAATCAGAGAAGTCTTCAAAAGAGGAGATATTTAAGCTGAGCCTTGAAGGATGAGCAAAAACTCAACAAGTGAAAATAAGTCTGGAAAGAAGCATGGAATAATATTATAATGAAGAGATTCATGTCTGCTAAGGAAATTATGCTTTATCCTGTGGATAATGGGGAGATACAGAGACTTGTAAGCAGAAGAGAATTTTATCACTTAAGGTTCGAGAACGATCACTATGATGGAAGTGCAGGGAATAGGTTAGACCGGTCAGAGACAGAGCCAGGGAGACTAGTTAAGAAGGAATTAGGTCACAAGAGAGAGGCCTTTCGACCATATTTTCTACAATAGGGATTATGGAAGGAAATAGGCTAGTGAAGAGACCACAGTCGTGCATAGCCCTTGCTCAGAGGTTGATGGACCATCACTAGGGCCTTTTGGGCCTGCCCTCCCAAGCTGGCAGGTGTGAAAACTGTACAAAGGATGACCAGAGGTGGGGGCAGTCCCTTCCACAGAAGACTGAGCTTACATCTCCAAATCACTGTGTGCCTCTGCCCTGTGCAAATACAAGCCCAAAAGAGAAGCGTCCACCTCTTCAGTTCTATGTGCTTAGGCACTTATTAGATTAAAAAAAAGCAATTCAACTTGTCATGCTTTACCTGTGCCAGTAAAAATCAGAGGATAGCTTCCTTTAGTCCCACATGTATCAAGCCTTCCCAACTAGATTTCAGTTAGAACAAATAATATTAAGCTAGCAATGTTAGAGTAGAAAATAAATTCATCATCAACATTAAAGATTTATTGATCATCTAAATCTTTATTCAAAAGCTATGGTCCCAATTCCAATATATTTATTACTAATACATATTTTAAACTGTGTTTGGAAGAAGTGTTGTTTTTAGACTTGCAGCTGCTCTTGGTCTGGTTTTGTGTCATTTCCTATTTGAAAACGTCAGGTGTTGCATTCAACACTTGCTGCTTTTGTCCATCACTGATGATTTGCCATACTGGCATATCAAGCAGGACCTTGAAACTAAAGGCCACCTAGAGCAGTAGCCAGGAGAGGAAGCTATATTTTAATACGTAAAGCTGACATGGAGAATAAAACAAGGCTACCCAATTCCAGTGGTAAAACAAAATCCACTCCCCTTTTCTCATTCTAATTCCTAACTTTTTCTTCTTGTCTATAAATGAATTTCCTTCAAATCTCAATTCTTATCTCCCTTTAATAATGCTTATGATAAAAATTACCTTGGTTTTGTAGTAAGAGGCTTGCTTTGCTATGCAGAGAACAACCGACACACATCACAAATCCAGGGGACACAATTCTGTCTTTTTTTTTTAGACT
Organism: Pteropus vampyrus; assembly: GCF_000151845.1. Lineage (NCBI taxonomy): Eukaryota > Metazoa > Chordata > Mammalia > Chiroptera > Pteropodidae > Pteropus > Pteropus vampyrus. Next base: position 16,705,449 of record NW_011888784.1, read on the forward strand.
TACCAACAGAAACAACACAGCTTCTTAAAAGCCTGAGAAATATACATAATATAAAATTGGATATAAACGACCTCCTTGAAAAGCCAAAAGCCAGGTGCACCCTGTGCTTTGATGAGACTTTCAAACTTACCATTGAAACATGAATTATGATTTTTCCCTCATGTAATTATTTTTCTATAATAGTTTTTCTGCTTTCTAGTTCTATGCTTGTCTCCTTCCTCTACTTCAGAGAGGATGTTCTCAGATCGATTGCACATGAATGAGGAATACTCACCCCAACCTTTAAACTCCAGTCAGGAAGAGGATCCAGAGAGAGATATAAAGTGGGTTTTGTTTCTTGTTTTTAATAGAGAGCTGTTGGTAGCACCTGACGTGGGATACAATGACCCAATTCCCCCATTTCGGGAAAGGTACTCCTGTTTACCCATTCTCAGAGGTGATAAACCCAAGGGCAAGGAAGAACAAGTAATAAGGTGTTCTTGCCATGCAGCTCAAGATTTTTAAAACACATTAAACTGTAATTTTTAGATAGTCAGAATTTAGTGAACCATTAAAAGTGACCCAGTTCACTGAACCAAACTGAACTGAACAGATGGAATTCCACCCTTACCATGCTTGAATGACTCCAAGAACAATGCAGAGTCTTCATTTCAAGCCCTCCTTTGAGCTGCTTACCTCACTTACGCAAACATATGGGGGATGCTTTGGCCATTTTTATATTTGTTCTCTTATTACAACTGGAAGCTAGTACTCAGAACGTGCCGAATCGATGGGAGTGAATTTGGGCTTTGCAGGCTGTTTATATGTTGTTGTTTTCTGAATTTGACTGCATGTGAGGCTCGATAGTCCTAATTTTTTCTCTTACAGAACGTGTGTCACATCCAGCTCTCTTAATTTTATGACACTCTTCCTTCATGTTTTCTTTCTTCCCATAAGCATAAAACTCATTCTGGAGGTGATGTCCTCCTATATCCTTTCTTTGCTGTTTGCGGCCTTTGATACTTTGCAAATTAGACAACTATCCTTCGATCTTTTCTGTTAAAAAATAAAGCTCATATGAACTTTCTGAATGGCATCCCTATGTATCAGCTGAATCCTTCAGTAACAATGCCAATACATCTTCTGTAACTTAAAGAATCCCAAACATTATGAAGAACAATATGACACAAAGGTTGGAAAATGAAAATGAAAGGCCTCTCAGAGCCTCTAGGCAGTGAGGAAACAGTGAGAATATCTCACAGAAAGAGATACATAAAAGGTTAAAATTGTGGCAAAATAAGAATAAAACCCAGAGACCAAAACAGAGCCATCTGTATCTACACAGACTTTAGAAAAATAGAGATTAGAGAGGTTTCATTATGCTGGCTCTCACGTGACCGGGGGAAGCTGTAAAACAAACTGTGTTACGGTCTCGGGATGAGGTCTTGGGAGTGGAACCAGAATGGGTGCGCATTTGTTTATTTTCGTCTGTATCAGCTTTAAGTGTTAATTAACATAGTGCACTGCATTATCTCTATCTGTGGAGCAGAGAGAGGACCCACATTGTCCCCACCCCAGCCCCCATATGGCTTCCGTGGGAAGTTCAGTTCGCTTTGGCCTTCTGTCCGTGTCGCAGGGCAGAGATGCAAACTTTATAGTCAAATCTGAGCTTGGCTCTGAATTTGGGAATGACCAGTCAATTAACCTCCGCATCTCAGCTCACTCATTTACAGGATGGGAATGTTAGTGCTGCTCATTATGACCCTGAGGAAGCTCACTGCTCATTCCGACTGGAAACTAGGTCAGCAGCAACCAAAGCAGTGGTTGACGGTCGAGCTTCCTTATGCCTATTTTCCTACCTTTTACATTTTAAGCTCTCCAGCCTTCCCAGGCTTCTCTAGCACCTGCCCTCGCTTGTGTAGATAATGAAGGAAAGTGGCCGTGAATGCCTGTGTACAGTGTGACACCATTTCTTCTCTGTGGCCATTCTAATTTTGCGGCCAGAGAAGCCTGAAGCAGTGGCCTCATTTATGTTCCTTTATCAGTTACATATAATATGCATGCAATTAACCTTCCTCCTAGTAACATTCAAGTAATTCATTCATGTATTCAACATCTATCAAGCACCTACTATTTGCAGATTCTATGGAGACAGAAAGATGAATAAGGCAATGATTGCCTTAAAATATTTCTGGGAGTGATCAGATACATGACAATAATAATGATAAAATAACAATGCAATGGCTTGCATTGTTTAGTATCGGTGGAATTCAAAACAAACTTAAAAAAAAAATGTCCTACCAAACAAGTTAAAATAATAAACATTTTTTGTGTATCAATTGCCTTTTAAAAAGTAGCATGGAAGCCCTCAGCAAGAACTTTGCTGAGAGGGAAGAGTGAGGGTGCTCTTTTTCCAATTATCTTTGTGTCCTTGCTTTAAAATGGTCACAACTGCAGCATCACTGATGTCATCTGGAATTTCTTCATCATTCTCAAGCTTCAAGATGAGAGCGAGGAGCCATAGTGTGCATTTTCCTCAGCCGATTTGAAGATTTCAGCAGGGATTCCATCAGCTCCAGATGCCTTGTTGTTTTTCATCTGCTTGATGGCTTTTCTCACCTCATAAAGAGTTGGAGGGATTTTGAGATTGCCGCTGATTGGAAGTTGTGGGATGGAGTTGAAAACACTCCCACTGATAAAATCATTTCCACTGAAGACCTTGAAATGCTCTTTTCAGTGTATGTTGACATTTTCTCTCTCGCTGAGCAGTTTTCAAGTACCCTTATCTTCCTGATAGCTCTTATAGAGCTTCAGTGGCATCAAATCTAAAACATGTGGATGTTGAATTGGCTTTGCCGTGACATCTCACCATCTGCCCTACATGTTGGAGGATTCCTTTAATCTATACCTTGACTTACAGATGCAACAATCTCTTCTTTGGGGATCAGCAACAATGCCAAATGCCAAAATATTAAGAGCAAGAAACCATGGAAGATTTAGGCTCAAGATAGTTGTTATAAGTTTACAAATTTGAATCTACTAAATAATGTTTAAGAGAGTCAGCGTCCTAGGAGAGAACGGGTATGTTGTGGCCCTTGGAATGTTCATGTTAGGTCAGTAGTTATGCATAGATTCACATGGGAATCCATTGTTTTGATTTAAAGGCTGTTCTCAATAGCAAATTAAATTCAAAGTATTATTATCTTGCACGAAATAGTTCTAATAAATTGGCTTTCTCTTGTTCTCTGAGTAGATGTCCCTTTCTTATTTACAGGAACTTATTTAGATTATAGCTTCAAATGTTATAATGAGAATGTAGAGCTCCAGTGTTGTTTTAGGGCTCTTATATTTTATTCTTTAGGATCCACTATTCAGAGGGCATCACTGAGCACAGCAATCTAACGCAGAAGTTTTCTGCTCCTTTTTAATACAGGACAAGCATTATCTATATTGAGTTATAATTATCTTCATCACAAATTGTTAGAATTGGAAAGGGGCCACTATTCTGATTTTATTAGTGAGGAAACAGAATTCAAGAGAAATGAAGTGTTAGTTATCTCAAAATTGCACAGCTGGATGGTTGGTAGAAACTTTCTAGAACTCGGTGCTTCTAGAGCAGAGTTCTTCCAACCGCAATATTCTGTCTCTCTTGATAGTATTACATCTAACAAGGGATAAAATCCAAATTCTTTATCCTCTCTTATTTCTCTTGTGAATAATGCCCAGGAAGCAGAAGCTTGCTATTATTCGTTTTCATATAATTCATCAGAACTTTCAATCTACATCAAATATAATCAAATTGGTATTATTTAGCATATTCAGGCACTCAACAATATGAAGCACTACAGTCACTAAGTTTTATAGCAGTGACATTTAAAGAATTTTAAATCTTCGATAATCTTAAAGTTTGGGGTACCAGAAAAAATATATAAAGACCATTTCATTTTAAAAGAAAGAACATTCATAAGGACTACAAATATGTTTGATTGCTATTTCTAAAAACGAGCAAAAAATACAGGATTTCTGTGAATATAGACCGTAAAATGTATCTTCTCAATCTAGTAAATTAGAGTACTGCTCTAGCTTGCCACCATACCGCCCTGCCTTCCATAGCCTGGCCTAATTCCATTCATTCCTTTACGCATTTATTCTATGAGTATTTAGTGACCATCCCCTACATAATAGGGCTATGCTTGATCCTTTAATGAGAAAGCCACAATCTCTAAAGTCTAAAATGTTTAAAATCTAGTAAGAATTACAGAAAAGAAAAAGAATATAAAATAGACTATGATGGATACCTCTGTAGAGGTGAGAACATACTGCTACACAATATATAAGCCAAACTTGGACAATAGAACACATGAGGTCTAATCTGAAACTGTGGAATGGAGAGAAATGCACATTTGATAGATTTTTGAGAATTAATAATGGAAGAGTGATGAGAGAATATTTGAGAATAATAAGTAGGAGCCAGGTAAAAAGGCTTTGCATGCTGGTCCTACAAGGTTAATTTTTTGGGGAGTCGGGGAAGGGGAAGGTTATCCTTAATACTCTCTTAACTTCATTAAAAGGGAAGGGGCTCAGACCTAAAAAATCCATAATTACAATATCTTACTGTCAGCGGTTGCATGCAAGTTATCAGAGAAATGCTCAGGAAAATAATTTATTTTAGGCTCTAATATTCTACGGCAACCTACACAGCGTTCACCTTAGCTTCTTACATCTATTTGTCTTCCCCATCTGCTTCTCAACTATACAAGTGACTATCCTCCCAGTTACTTATCTCCTGGTCCTGTCTCTATGTGGACACCAATTCTTGGGTTCCCTGGGGTTCTTAGGTTCCTTCATTGTTCTCTTCCTCTTCTTGGATGAAAGAGGAGAAGGAAAGAAAGCAATCTACAAAGGTCTGGCCTCAAACCAGATGTAAAGCCCGAAGACTGTCGTAGCCTTTCCCTGAGAATTATCATACTGAAAGTTCTTCTGCTCCTTTTCTCTGCTTACAGTTGCTTTAATACAGATGCCATTTTGTTATTGCTGTAAGTTTAGCCCTAAAAGGGAATAGATGTGTTGTGCCTTAAGAAGATATTTATGATCAGGGGAAAACACCCTATGCTACTGCATTTTGGAATATGGCATAGCCTAGAACGTGGATGAAGAACTAAAAATAAGACAAAAAGAGATTTATTCTAGCATGGGGCATTCTAATGTTTGGAATGGCTGTGATCAGATTTGTGTTTTAGAGCACTTCCTCTGGCTACCATATGGGGAACAGGCTGGAAGGGAGCATAACTAGAGAGCAGGAAAACAGTTTAGGCCTGTATTAGTTTTCTGTTGATGCTATAACAAATTACTGCAAAAAATTAGTGACTTAACATAAATTAATTCTCTTTTAGTTCTGAAGTTCAGAAATCTAAAATGAGTCAACAAGCCTGCATTCTTTCTGAAGGTTCTGAGGAGAGAATCCATTTCTTTGCTTTTTTCAGCTTCTAGAAGCTTTCTGCATTTCTTGGCTCATGACCTCACGTCACTCCTGCCTGTGCTTCAGTCATCGCATCTTTTTCTCTCTCTCTGGCCCTCCTGCCACCCTCCTATAAAGACTTGTGACTAAATTGGGCCTACCCAGATAATTCGGGATAATCTCTGTATTTCAGAATTCTTAATCACATCTTCAAAGTTCCTTTTGTCACATAAGATAAAATGTTTATAGATTCTGGAGATTAAGTTGTTCACAACTTTTTGGTTGGGCATTATTCAGCCTACCACAAGGCCTTTAAAATGTCTAGCCAAAAAGACTAGGGAGAAGTATGTGGATTTGACAGATATTCAAGGAGTGGAATTATGATTGATTTGGTGATTGACTGGTTGTGGAATATAGGGTATTAGAGAGGGAAGTCCAACAAAACACCATGTTTCTTAACTTTATCGATTGGAAGGAGTAGTGCCATTTCCTGAGATAAAATATGCAGAGAAGCAGGTTTTGGTAAGAAGGGTAAGAATAATGAAGTAAAATTTTGACATAGTAATTTTGATATGCCTATGAGAAATCTAAGTGGGGCTGTCAGTTGTCAGGTGAACATATAGGTCTGCAGTTCAGGAAAGGAATTGTAAAAAGTATATAGTTCAAAATCATGAGGGAAAAGAACAGGACAAACTGAAGCAATGAAAGTAAATGAAATCTGTCAGAAAGAGTATGTAAAATAAGAAGAAATAAGGTCTAGGGACAGAAATATATCAATAGTTTAAGTTCTAACAAAGCTGTGGAGATTCCAAAGGGACATAGGACATATGGCAAACCTATTTTCCTTCTACTAGCCCCTATTCCTTCTCTCCCATTTCCTCCTCTTGTCTCTGCTTCATGGTTTGAACTTAGTAATACTCAGTCTTTCTCTGATCTTTAAGGAAGCGCTGATTCTTTATTACCCCTAATAAATGCTACCACCACCATTCCTGTTAAGAGAGTATCTCCAAAAAGGTAAAAAGAAGGAAGCGAAAAAGTAAATTTCCAAAAGAATAATGTGCAATAGTTAACAGAGTAAGTTCAGACCAGGTGGTTGAGAAGCCTGTCCCCATCCGGCCTCCTCCCATCCCCTCAACACCTTCCTCCCTGTAGAAACCATAAAAATCTATCAATATGAGAGAAGAGAGGTCAAGTAAAAATTTCTGGTAGTCCCCATTAGCAGGGAAGGGAGGCCCTCTGGAGTTGTGCTGGGTCTTCCCCTTTATCCTGTGGGACTATCACAGATCAGGCATAGATAAGAGCTCTATATGCAAAAGGGCATTAAGCTTCTGGGGGTGGCTTCCGCATGTTTGAAATATCAGCTCATCATCCTCTATGTTGAATTTCTGAGAGTTTAGTAATATCAACTGGAATATCTTGGAGACAAAGAGGCAAAGGGATGGGAGGCACTGCAATAGGTGAGAAGACGTAATATCTCCCAATGTTTCAGCAGGCTCTAAAAAATCTGAAATCAGATTCAGGCCATGGCTGAGACTCACATCTAGTGTATTGCTCTGCTATCTTTATTATATCCCCAGCTACAAATCACATTCTCATCAACAGGCCTCTAAAAGCATCACAGCTTGAAAGGGGAAAACAAATCTAGGTACTTATTCCATTGATGTGCCTTATCCAGACCAGGATTGACACAGAATGCTGAGCAGAGTGGGAAAGTGTGCATGGCAGCAGCTGCTCTGTGTAAAAGAAGTCAGGGGCTGTCAGAAAGGTTTCTGTCACCAGCACTAAATTCTCCTCTGATGGCTCTCTTAATTCACCAACTAGGTGTCCAGCACCGTCTCTCACCAATCCTCAACCCTGAATTCACATAAGAAGCAACTAAGCCCTCCACTTAGCCATCATATTAATGCTAAGTGGAGGGTCAGGGGAGGGAGTGAGCAATTGGGGGGGGGATCATTTTATGAACATTATAGATGTCTAACCAATGTACTGTATACTTGAAACTAATTTAAATAAATAAATTTATATAAGAAAAGAAAAAGAAGCAACTAGGAATCTTACAAAAACAAAAAAAGTTGCCTGCATCCCACCACAGACCAATTGAATCAGGACCCCTGGGACTCAGGACCAGGTACTGTTGTTTTTCTAAGATGCCTCCAAAGTGATTTTAACTTGTAGTCAGAGTTGAAAACCACTAATGACTTCAAGAACAAATCCTGTTTGGTACAAGTGCTAATGAGTGAGGTTCAGCTCAGGGGCAAACTGATTTCTATTTTGACAGCAACTGGAAGTACTGGCTGCCATATCCCTCATCAGATAGCAAATTCCAAACTACCACAGCCAGAGAGAAAGCAAAGACAGGACTTCTGGAATCTCTCACTGAAACAAAAGAAAAAACACACGCATGAGAATCCTCTCTGATTTTTTTCATGGTTAAGCCAGAAATCAATCACTTAGTTCCTATCTGCCATGCTTATCATCTAAGGAAGGGCTTTGTCATTGGTCAGGATTCAAATCTTGGCTCCACCACTTATTCTGTGACATGGACATGAGACAGCCTCTCAGAGTCAGTTTCCTGGCCTCTAAAGAAGACACGGATACATACCCATAGGTATATGCAGTGAAGTAGGTGAGAACTTGGCATAAAGTTGGCATTCTTCCCCTACTCCAATATGGAAATAAAAAATAAAGCCAAGCTCTTTCCTCAACAGCCCTCCAATTTAACTAGAAAATTAAGACAAAAATTTATGAGATGTTCAAGCCCACTAAAAAATGTTGACTACAGTTTAATACAGAACCATATGATGGTTAATTGCTAAAATGATTGCAGAGAAAAAACCTGGAGAATGAGTTCAGAGGAGCAAGAACACAACATATAACCCATTTGAGGCTCCAAACAATGAGGGGACATTTGCAAAGAAGGAGGGATTTGCTCTGAGTTTTAAAGAATGGACAGAATTTGAATCAGTTGAGAGAAGAAAGAAGGGCTTTACTACGAGGGTCACCCCTGAGAAAAGCCAAGCAGGCCTCAGTATGTGGCAACGGTTAGTGTGGGGAGCGATCAGACCATGTTATTCTTGGACCCTGAAGTGCAGTTTCGGGCGCTTCTTTCAGAAGAAGGTGTGATACCGGTGCCTTGAGAACTGCAGACAGATGCACTGAGGATGTCAGCCCTTTTGTGATTCCCAGTGCAGTCCCAAGGGCGGCAGCATGCTGCTCTACAGAACAGTGATCGTGGTCCATTTCTTGAATTTTTCATTCTTCTGTATTTTGTCACTAATCGTAAAGATCTTTGTGTTGTAAAATGTAGACTATAAAATGATTGATGATGACTATGCTTTCACACTCACCTGAGGGTATCTCTCCTCCTAGCCCTTCTCTTTCCCCATTAGGAATATTTTCTTCTCTATCAGGTGAGAATTAGGCAAAGCATTGAAACCCACCTCTTAGGCCAAAGGTAGAAACTTCTTTCTCAAGGTTTGGGGGGAATGAAATCCAAGGTGTGCTTTGCAGAGCCAAGCATTTTTTTCCTTGAGCGGTCAACCCCTGTGCACAGCAAGGGAATTTCAGCCCATTATGTTGCTGATTCATTTGCACTTAACTCATCAAGATATTGTTTTGTATGAGCTGTTTGATGTCCGAAGCACCTTATGAGCCTTTTTATGACCCTTTTATCTGAGAAGCTGGGAATTATGCCTAGCCAAGAATAAACAGAACTCAGAGGTTTGAGCTCAGTACAAAATGTGGAACTCCTGTTTAGGCAAAGGCTAAATTGTTGGTTCTTTCTGAATTTCACTGTTTAACTGGAAAGAGAGTATAAGATAAGTTAAAACCGACTCTGATTAAAAAAATGCTTTACTTCAGAACTGGGGATATTTGGGATTAATTAGTATGGAAAAATATATCGTCTTTTATATCTGGCCTGTTTTTGAGGAATAGTGATAAGCAGATTTCATTTTGTTGTTGTTTCCTGAGCAGCCATTCTTCATCAGATGAATGAACTTGTTTGTACTAGTTAACTTTGCTGGAGTTTAGGAGTTGTATTTAAAACAGATTTTATCCTACAGTGATATTAATTTGATAGGATCCCTGATCTGTAAACCATTGGTTATCTTGGTCTCTCCTGATAAGGAAAAAAAGTGCGGAGGATTTCCAGTTGGTGAGCACATTTGGGCAGAATCTTTCACACGTCACAAATTGCAGATGGGAGGCAGTGATCTCGAACATGCAGTCACATTGCGTGACCATCTGACACCTTCCATTTAGAAAAATAATACTTTCCTCCCAGCATACGCTCCCTGCTGCAACCAGCACCAAAAATTATGCCTGGGAGAGCCGTTCCTCCTAGACCAGGGTCTTAAATATTTCTTAGGCATCTTTTAAAAGATTCATACTGCAGCAGCACCTAGCTCACACGCTAGTCACCCTTAGAAAAATCTCGAAAACGCCACTTCTCAAAGATGCAGCTGATAATAAAAACATCCACAAAGAACAAAAGGGGTGGGGGTGGGGGAACTGGGAGGAGACGAGAAAATTACACCAGGCACATCTGTAAGGTGATTTATTCTTGTCTTCTGTGTGATTCAAGCATATTCACGTTAAAGTCAATGGACTTCTTTGTCGGCTCATTTCTAAGCCGCTTCACAGTGGCATAGAATTTCGCAGCCCCCAGGAGGGGGACTGGAGTAGCTGGGATTGTGTATAACTTGCTCGCCTGCCAGTGTTCTGCACTAACCCTTGCTCATTTAAGACAAGGAAGAGCATCTCTGCCTGGCCTCCTTCCCTGTACATTTAATGACCTCTGACAGTAGCAACAGCAGTGATTCCTGACAAACATGTTCAGGCAGAGATTTTTAACCAGAAATGCAGAATTCTGATAGAATGTCCAAATGGGCACAGCTTATTCGCTTATTAACAAAGAGCATGGCAAATTTTGTATTCAATCTCTATACACACACACACACACACACACACACACACACACACACACACACACACATATACACGTTGCATGACTCTATGCACATGCACATACACACAGCTTGCATGACCAGCCCCTTTTTGCCCCAGAATGAAAACAAACACACTTTCACAAACTGCTAGGTAGTTAATATTCATCTTGTGAGAAGAGAGCCTGAGAAGCTGCTGTCCCTTGAGAACTGACCCAAAACTGTTCTCTTAGACTCCTTTGGGGAGATGGGGTGGGGGGAAGGGGTATTCTCTACAGCATCACAGAACAAAGGTGGCCAAAACAATCCACCACCTGCTTTAAAAAAAAATACTAGCTTCTTCCCATTTTCACACTGCTCTAGGTTTCGGGGGATTTCCCAGCAGCAGCAAGTTAATGGTTTGAAGGTTGTATATATCAGTATCTAACAAAAATATTTAAAAAGAAAGAAATTTTTTTTATTAAAGCCAAGATGGCATTTCCAAGTGAACAGACTGCTCCCTTTTCTTATAGAAAAAGTGAACGGATAGCCTGATAATTACATGTAATAATAACACCATCTTTCACTTTTATAATGAAGGGAAAGTGCTTAAAAAGTTGCTCCATCCGAGAGGTAGACAGGTGAGTTTGTTCTCAAGAAAGCTCTGGTGTCAACTGCAGAGGATTTGACACTTTTTCCTGAGGCTTTTAAAAAAAACATAGAGCAATACTCATTTGTAAAATCAGCTCCGTTCTGTATCCAAGGGACAAGAATAGCAAGTATAGCACTTTAAAAAGAAAAAAAAAAATGAACAAGAGAATACTGCTTTGATCAGGGCTGCGTCTAAAACAATCCATCGCTCCATAGGTGTTGTACAAATACTTTAGCCTGTTGTAGTTTTCTCCAGATCTTTAATTGATAAAGTTATGATAACAATACTCTTTGTCTTACAACCTAGCTCTCATTTTCTTTCTCCTTGTTTCTACTTGCACGTGAATATTCAAACATATGCCTACATATTTGTGTAGATGCAAGACATTTAATCAGATATTGTGTAAAGTACCAAACAATATAAAACTTCTTTCTAAGGTAATCTGTCCATAGGATCTACACATGGTGCTATGGTTGAACAGTGTTTGGCCGCTGATGGTTTCATTAGGTATCACTTGTAGGTATAACCCCAATCTATTTGTCTGCCAGATACCTATTAATATTTGTACCAGAACTTTAAGCTCATCACTAACTAAATGACAAGGTACATATAGGACCCAGATAAATTAAACAAATGGAGTGCTTAATTTCTAAAAGCTCCAGATAATTGAAGAAGTTTGATTTGAGCCTGGGCTACTATCTATAATCTCCAGATAAGAGCCAATTCTCATTTTGATATTGAACTTGGGAGATTCATCACAATTGGGAGATAATGAGAGCTCGCATTTATTGAGCATTTATCATATGCCAGGCATAGTTTTAAACACTTTAAATTTATTTGCACAAGGTACTCTTATCTTCCTTTACAAATAGGGAACCTGAGACACAGAAGTTAATTATTCAGGATAGTATGGTTAATGACTAGTAGGTCCAGTATATGAGCACTGACAGATTAAATCTATCACACATGCTCTTCACTTCTGTGTAAGCTGCCTCTACTTAGGAATGCTCACCATTAGTGCCTGGAAGGGCTGCACTCCAGGTAGAACTCCAGTCAGAAGTAAACTACAAGGGGTAAAAGAAATTTTTTACACTGGTCGAAGAGAGGTAGTAGATAGTATACTTGACCTAGATTTGAATCTATGGTCTGAGTGAGAAAATCATTTTATGCTGAGAATGGTAGAGCATGAAGATGGAAGGAATCTAGGTTCTAATGACACATCACTGACCCTACCCCGAGGGCTCCTCCCAATCTCTGAATTTCTAGGTATGGGACATAATACATGTCCTTATTATCTCTCTGGCTTTTGTTTTTTATTGTTGTTGTTATGTTGTGTTATTGAACTATTAAATGTGAAGTTGTATGCTCATTGACTACTAGAAAAATCATATTAACAGCTTCAATTTAATATTTGTTAATTCCTCATAAAGGAGTGTCACAATTTTTGTCTAATATTTATTAAACCATCATGCTGTGGTTAAAGAAATTACATATTAGAGATTGTAGTCATAATGAAAAAAAAAAAGCAAACATTAAATGAATGTAAATGGGCCATTTTTAATTAGAAAGCTTAGTGCTATAGTTAGATGCAGAATTTTGTATCTTAAACTAAAAAAATTGGTTTATGTGAATCAGAATTCATCAAAAATTGCCAGCAATATATCTTAAGAAGAGGGGTAGAAAAGAGTAAAATTTGTATAATGATTACTGTAAGATGCATTCGCCAAATCTGAACTGAAGTGTCTTAAAAGTTTGTAATGTCTTTCTCAAAATTGAAAAAAAAAAATTTGATGTCAACTAAAAAAGACATAATGTAGACTAATCACTTGTCAATTTTATGTTTAATTGAAGCCATTTTGTAGTAGCTTTTATAAGGACAGATTTATGCAACATTTTTATTTTTCCCTTCAATTTCTTCAGACAATCAAACACAAATCTCTTAACATTAAATTGAAGAAATGCCAAACAGAAACTTTGGATGGATGCTTTGCTGCCTCTTCTTTGATAAGAAAAGGAGGGGAATTCACCATCATGCATGCAACAAATATGTAAGGAGGGCCTATGATGTGACAGGCACAGTTCTCGGGACATAATACTGAATGAAACAGAACAACACCTGTCTGTATGGAGCATACATTTTAGTTGGAGGAGACAGACAATAAAGAGAGTAAAATGAATGATAGTAATAAGTGATATAAAGAAAACTAAACAGGAAGGGAGGATGGGAATGACTCTGAGAGAGGGGTTTGCGATTTTAAATAAGATGGTCTTAAAAGTGACACTTAAAGAATGGCCTGAAGAAGGTGAGGTGCCAGCTCTGTGGATATCCAGGGAAAGAATGTTCCAGGCAGAACAAAGGCCCTGAGGCAGTAGCAGGAATGGTATTTCAATAATTAGCAAAGGAGAGAGATTGTAGCTGAATAACTGAATGTGAAGTCTGTGAGGTAACAGGGAGAGCCTGTGGAAGGAGCCCATTTTAAGATGAAAGCTTTTGAGATGACTTTGGTTTAAAATACTCTCATAGAGGTAGAGGCTGGGGGGGTGGGGAGGGGACACAAACAAACATGTCATCTTGGCTATCCTTTGGTTAATATAGATCTTTTTTCTCCATCTCTTATGTGTCTTGAGTCTGTCAAGTGCAGCCAGTAAAATAAGGCTCTTTACCGTGTATCAAATTAAAAGGACGTCATCAGCTTGAAACAAGATCAATCTAATCTGTTATTTTTTTCTTTACCATAATTCTATATAGCATGCAAATTAAATTTTCTTCATGATCTTTTCTAGACTTTAATGAACTTTTATTTTTGCATTGTCCAAAAATCCATTGACATTGTTATTAATTTTAATCCAATAATATTAAATGAGTTTTAATAAAAACCAGTGAGAAAATTGCCCTCACCCTTCCCATTTCTCCTTAAAAACATTCTCTCTTTTTCTTGCTTTTCTTGGCATTTACCTCTACACCTACTAATAATTTACTTAGGTTGCTATGTCTTTGTCTACACTTTTGACTTTCTGATGTCTTCCACTTCACCCTGTTTCAATATAATTAAAACAAAAAAGTAGTGAAATCAAAAATCAGTGTTCACATTACTATGTACTGCAGAGTGAAATAAATATGATGACATTTTCTTTCTCGTACAATCACCTTTCTCTGCAATTTATTTTTGCCTTTTTCTTTTACTTAAATAGATTTTTGGAAGCAAATTTGTAATTTTCTCAACTCCTTTAGAGCCACCATACATTTGTAACTAGTTAGATTCTTTTTTTTCAGATGCTCAAATATAGGTGACACTTTAGCAATGCTTTTTTCGCCTTGCCCACCTTTTTATCTGGGGATTTTCTTCCTGGAAACGTCAGTTTTTCTTCTTCATTTTAAGACTGATTGCTCTTTAGGCTTCTGATATAGATAGCATCCTGAGATTTCCCTTCCTAGTCTTCATTCAATGCACATTTTTGTCCCTGGGCCCTAAGTCTTGCTTTTCTTCTTTTACTTCTTGGTCCTGCCAAAGCATATCCTCTAATAGCTTGCTTTGAGCTAATAAATAAATTAATTTTTTAATAAGATGCACAAGAGATACACTTGAAATGGCTTTATTCCATGCTCGAGCTCTTGATTGATAGTTTGATTGAATAGAGAATTCTGGGTTGAAAATTTTATTCGTGCAAAGAATTTTAAGTCTTTCTATTTCTAGGGCTCTGCCATTCCCAGTGCTCTGCCTGGTAGGGTCATTGAATTTCCATTCATTGTGCTGAGCTCTTTGAATAGTGATCTCATGTTCTTCAAGGCAAAGAAACTGCCTTTTCATTAATTAATTACTCCACTTTACCTTTACATCTTTTTCTAGAAGTCCTATTGGTAGGATATTAGAACTTTTGGATTGATCTTTAATTTATATATATCTTTTCTTTCTTATTTTCCCATACTTCATTATCTTCCTTAAAATGTCTGAGACTATTCATTGGTGAGTTTGCTATTTGAAGGATTTTTGGGTGGTAATTGTTGTGGTTGGTGGTCGTGGTATATTTTTATTATTTTTTTCTGTGCCCAGCATTATCTCTATTTCTTTCAAGCTTATTTTTTATTTATTTTTTAAATTTCTCTGTCTTTTAGATTTTGATTTAAAAACTGAGGTTATATTTATCTTGGTTTCTATTTATACTTAAGATTCATATAGTAAAATGCATTTGGGCATTATGTCATTAAACAAGATTGTTGATTGGAAAGCAACGTCCTTGAATCCTGAGGCTCCTACCTCCAGTTTTTTCAGAGAACACCTCACAGTGTTCCACATGGTTGACAAAGTAAAGGAGACTCTACTGAGTAAGGGGAATCTCACACTGTTAGTGTATTTCTGATCATCTTGATTTTCATTGCTATCTTTAACCATGATCTGTGCTAGACACAACTGCAAGTCTAGAGTCCCTTAGAGGTTCTGAGGTGAAAATCGGCTCACTTTTTGTTACTATTCACTCCTGACAAGACCTTTAGGTTTTCAATTCCTCTATACGCATTACCCCATCAAATACCAGTTTCCAAATTATATCGAAATTCCTCCTCTGTCGCTATTTTCTCTCCTTTTATCTTTGCTCTCGTAAGTCTAGTTTATCCCTTTATTATCCTTTAGAAGTTCCTTGGAGGGAGAAGAAGTAACATGGTCACACAACCTTCTCTGATCTATGCTTATAATTTGGATTTTAAACATTTTCAATTTTTTCCTAAAACTTCCTTACAGACAAATAACAAATCTGAGAATATGTTATTTTCATTCTGTTTCAAA
Source organism: Pteropus vampyrus (assembly GCF_000151845.1). Lineage (NCBI taxonomy): Eukaryota > Metazoa > Chordata > Mammalia > Chiroptera > Pteropodidae > Pteropus > Pteropus vampyrus. Next base: position 16,721,244 of record NW_011888784.1, read on the forward strand.
TTAAATAATGCCTAATAGAACAGT
>NW_011888784.1:16721877-16746551 GCF_000151845.1 Pteropus vampyrus
CTTTCACTTAGCATAATGTTTTCAAGGTTTATCTATGTTGTAGCATGATCAATATTTCATTCCTTTCTATTGCCAATAATATACCATGTATGGTTGTATCATATTTTGTTTATCTATCCATCAGTTGAGGGACATTTGGATTGCTTCAACTTTTTGGCTATTATAAATAATGATTTTGTGAATATTTGCATTTTTGTAGACATAAATTTTTATTTCTCCGGGGCATATTCTGAGGAATAAAATGGCAATTCATAAGGTTTAAACCATTGAGAAAATGCCAAACCATTTTCCAAAATGGCTGCACGTTTTTCATAATACTAGCAGTATGTAAGGGCTCCAATTTCTCCATATTCATACCAAAATTTTTTATTGTCTTTTTCAAAGCTATTCTAGTGGATGTGAAGTGGCATCTCATTATGTCTTCTCTTAGCATTTCCCTAGTGAATAATAATGTTGAGCATCTCTTTATGTGCTTATTGGTCATTTGTATATCTTTGAAGAAATGTCTATATACGAATCTTTTTATAAATTGGGTTTATTTCTGGGATCTCAATTCTATTCCATTGATTTATATGTCTATCCTTATGCCAGTACCACACTCTCTTGGCTTCTGTAGCTTTATAGTAAATTTTGAAATTAGGAAGTGTGAGTCCTTTAACTTTGTTCTTCATTTTCAAGATTGTTTTGGTTATTTTGGGTCTCTTATGTTTTCATGTAACTCTTAAGATCCATTTGTCAAATTCTGCAAAAAAGATAGCTGAATTATGATTGGGATTATGTTGAATCTGTAGATCAATTTGGAGATTATTGCCATCTTCAAAATATTGTCTTTTGATCTTTTATTCAGGTCTGATTTTATTTCTTTCAACAATATTTTTCAGTTTTCAGGGTACAAGTCACGCACTTCTTTTGTTAAATTTATTTGTAAATATTTTATTATTGATGATACCATTATAAGTGGAATTTTTTTCTTAATTTTATTTTTTGATTATTTATTGCTAATATATAGAAATACAGTTCATGTTTTGCAACCTGCTGAACTCATTTATTAGTTCTAATATTGTTTGTGTGGATTCCTCAGGATTTTTTCTATAAGATCACAAAATTTATGAAGAGATAGTTTTACTTCTTTTAAAAGCTGTATGCTTTTTACTTCTTATTCTTGCTAATTTGCCCTGACCAGGACCTTCAGTACAATGAACTGAAGTGCTGAGAGCAGATATCTTTGTCTTATTCTTGATATTAAGGGAAAACATATTATCATTCACCAGAACTATGATATTAACTGTGGGTTTTTACTAGATGCCTTTTATCAGGTTGAGGAAGTTCCTTTCTATTGCAGTTTGGTTGTGTGTTTTTATCGTGAAAGAGTGTTGGATTTAGTCAAATGCTTTTCCTATTGAGATAATCATCTCTTGTTCTCTATTTTACTAATATGGTGTGTTACACCATTTGATTTTCAGATGCTAAGCCAACCTGCATTCCTGGGATAAATCCCATATGGCCAGTGTATAATCCTTATTTATATGTTGCTGACTACAGTTTAATTTTAGTTGTGATCGGATACTGTGCACGTTATTTGGAATGTGGTGACTTAATGTGAAACAATAAATATAACAACAATAACATTCCTACTTGACTCTGTGCTGCACATTTTTACATCCATTGGCTCCTTTAGTCTTTAAACTAGCTCAATGAATTATATCCTAAAATTATCCTAATATTATCCTAATTTTATAGATTATAAACCTGATTCTCAGAGAAGTTATGTAACCTGCCCAAGGGCATAGAACTAGTGAGTGAAGATGCTGGTGTTGTAAACCTGGCAGTCTGACTCCATAACTGAGCTTTAACCACCACATTCCAGGAGTTTATATTGCAATATGGATACTCTTGCTTAAGTAAGAACTGTATCTTCTCTTATATTTTTCCTTCCATCTGCCTGTTTGGACCACTAAAGATGAATAAACAGTGCTGACTGACAGAATTACTCTTCAGACAGAGGTATATATAGGTTAATTCAATTAAGATTCAGTTTGGCCTTCACATGCCATAATCATTAGGGATGAGAGCATGTGGATGACTTAAAATGGATCACAAACACACACTGTATTTAACTAGAAAATATATAATTTTTTCATTAAAATTCAGAATTATGATTTCTAACACATAGTCTTTAATATTTGTATGATTCTTCATTTCTGTTGTTTAGAAAGACTTATCTAAGGTTGTCTTATGAGATCTCTTTGGGTCCTTCAGGTAATAGATATATTAAGGATAAGGAGTTTACAGAGGAACAAATTCTTAAAGAGAATATGCAAGACTTGTATAGTCTTAAAGAGAAATGAAAATAATTTGTTTGATAGGCAGAACATTGTTTTCTTTTTCCAAAATACTCTTTAGTAAGATCGTACTGTTTTATAATGCAAGGGGAGAGAAATATTAAGAAAATAAAAAACCAATTTTGATGGAAAAAAGAAACCAAGATTATAATTTTATATTCTAATATCATTTCGAATCATTTTTTCTATTTTTTAATTTATATTTCTATGCCCTTTAAATTTTCTGTATTTAATAATCTCCTGGGGGTTTTTTCTAAAAATACTCAGAAATCTCAGTTGCCAACATGAAGAAAAGTTTGAAAAGATCTACACCAAAATATAATGTTCTGTAGAAAATTATCATTCAAATTAAATATGAGCTAAAGTGAATTAAAACTCATTTTTTCCTGATGACTGTCTCAGTTCTTACCAGTGCTAATAGACATGAGTATTTAGGCATTCAGAATCCACAGTCCCCAAAAGTACCTCAGACCCCAAATCTGAAATCCGGGGGCTAATATTTAAGTAGCAGTTCATCAATTCTACTCATATGAATCAAATTTCGAAGGAGCCCTAACCTTTATCGGTAAGAAAAGTTGGGAGAAATGAGCCCAGCTCAACTATTTCTGCCCTAAATTCTTATGATTCTGTGCTCGCTTTTTTACAAAGCAGCCCTGTGTGAAGTGTCAGTTCTGTGCTCTCCCCCACTGCCCATCTGTAGCACTGCATGGCTTTGCATTGCTTAAGGATAAACAGGTTGGAGTTGCATATGGTTAACATTTTTTGTTTGAGCTGGTGCAGGGAGAGATTGTTTAGCATCTGCAGGTCTCACATGGTGTCACGGGCAGTAAAGGAATGACTGAAGTAGTTGTAGACAGCATGGAGTCTACATTCTCTCTTTGCCTAAGAAATCATGGATAATTAAATTAACATGGTTTGAATGCAAAGTGTACTAGCAGAGGCATTAGAACAGAAACCCCCATCTCAAAGTGTGATCACCATATTTACCTGTACTATGTGAGGCAATAAAAACCAAAGGAGAAAAAGTAATAAAAACAAAACAGTAATAAAAACTTATATTTACATAATTTCTTTCTGCCCCGGGATCCCAAAGCATTTACAGAAAATTATATAGGAAAACCTGTCATGGGACATGTGACTCATAACTGGCAGAATAACTCATTAACAATTACAGTGTGGCCAAAGGAACTTGAGACAAAAATGTATTTTAGAGAGTCCTAAAGAGTTTTGGCTCTTCTGACTCATCCTGTTATCTTTATGTCTATAAATCAGAGTGATCCATTTCAAACATACTCCCACTTATAATTTGAAAATGGTGAGAATCATTAAAAGGGCACAGATTTGCCAAATTATATCACCTAGAAGGGTGAAATTCATGTTTACTTAGGGAATTATCAAGTGCACACTTTATTTCCTTTTAGTTTCTCTTCATCAGTGTTTCCCAATGCAGAGTTAAAGGACAAGGCTTTCATTTTATGTGCCCGGCATTATCAGGTTTCTCAGGCATCTTTCCTATACATGAGTTGAAATTCATACTGTGGTTATGAAATCACACTGGCTTTGTTATGACTCTGAAAGGTTTGTAAGTCACAGATGTTGGCTCCAGCTGTTTTTGTCAGTGATCTGCAGGCTAAGGTGATCCCTTGTAGGTTGTGCTCTTACAAATGCCATTAGAGTGTGTTCTACTAAAACTCACATATTGAGAATCCCCTCATAAAAATAGATTCGAGAGATCAATCGTGCTTGAAGCCAAGAGGATTTCTTTTTCAAAAGATTAGACAATAATAAAATGGCTACTTCCACAGAACATACAGACTTCTGTGAAAAATCTCTTGCCTTTCAACTCGACAAAATCTCTTATGTCAGACAGATGCCAGTTATTATACACATAATACTACTATTCATAATAATAATAATGAATGCACACTACATATGTATTCTGTAATATCTTTAAACATATTATCTTATTTAAGTCTCGACAGGACGATGAGGTAGGTACTACTTTTATTCCCACGTAAGGATAGCAAAAGGTATGGAGTGGTTAAATCATCTGCTAAGTACCATTCATTGATTAGCAAAGTGCCATTGATTCTAAAGTGAAGTCACAATGAAATCATTCTTTAGTCTTACTTTTCTCTTGGATTCTTATCCCTAGATAAGTCCAAAGACAAGAGAAAATAAACACTCCACTCTCAGTTTAACTGAAAGATAATAATGAGTAGAACTCATAAAGTCAGAGATGAGACAACTCAAAATCATCCCTTATGTCCTAGATATTGATATAATATCATTTTTTACCAGTTCACCTAGCAAAGACTATATTTTTTATCGTTACAGTGAAGATCACAAGTAAACTGTTAGAGCGACAATTACATTAGAAAAATAAAGCATAGCACTATCTCTTACAAAGGGTTTTTATATTCTACTTGATAGGACCTCCTAAGACTAGATAAAATAAATGCTATTATCTATTTGGGAACTTCTCCAATCTACTTCTCCAATCCACTCTCCACACCCAGAGCCTCAGTTTTCCCTCTAAAATTCTTCCACCTCTAAAATTTAATGACTACAATTCTAAGTCCTAGCAGTTTTTTTTTTGAAGTATGCTTCTTTTATATTCATTCTTCTCTTTATGTCTTTCAGAATGTAAGATAGTTAATATTAACAAAGTATTCTCAGATAGTCTCGCACACATTGGATATTCATTACAGTAATCTTGACTCCAACAAACCTTCATGAATCAACCTGTTATAAGTAGAGCATTCCAGTAAGGCAGATAAATACTATCATCTGCTACAGTTTCCCAAACATTCTTCATAAATGATGTTTTATGCTACGTGATTAGAAAGCACTGCAATCTTCCTTAAGGTTAAACCTGTGATAATTATGTAGATAGGAAATAAAAACCTCTACAGAGAATTGTATTTATATCATTTATGAAGCAGAAGTAAAGAATCACAGAGAATGAAACATTTTCAAAGCAGCAAAGAATCATGGCTCTATCCAACACTTTATATAGACATTACTTCATTGAAATTAAATGTATTCATGACAGCTAGCAACCATAGCTAAGATTTCTTGAGTATCCCCTCATTTAATACTCACAATAACGCTATGAAGTAATGAAGTAGACAATATTCTAAAATATTACTTAGAATCTTCACCTTTTTTTTTGAATTGTGATCCTCAAATTCCCCTCATTAATAGCCAAGACTATTTATTATTGCCCATCCAACATCTAGTCTCCCCCTCTTCCTAAGAGAACCCTAACCGTGCTGAGGATACCAATGTACCCATCTACAAAACCTGCATTTTTAGCCTCTCCTGTAATGAGAGGTCTTCTTGTTACATACTCCTAGCCAATAGTACATAAACAGAAATTTCTGGCCAAGGGATTCTGAGCAAGCCTTTTTGAATAAGACAGTCTTAGCTGACTTGTCTTTGCCTTTTGTCCACCCCCTTCTTCCTGTCTAAAAGATTGGCTAGCCAGCTGACATTGTTTTCAAGAGTTAAATAGAGGCCACTCCATTAGGATGGCAGAGCAGCAATTTAGAAGTCTGTCCCTGATGATATGTGAAGACGCCCTCACCAGCACTGTACTTCTCATTAAATGAGGGAAAATAAATCTCATAACTTGTTTAAGCCACTTTTTATTGTTGTCTCCCCTCCAATTATATGCAGCAAAATTCAATCTCTAAATAAAGTGTAATATCAAACTTTATATAGCCTTGAAGAAATGAAGAAAGGAGGTACTTTTACACACACACACACACACACACACACAAATCAGTCACAAAAAAAATAAGAACAATAATCTCCCTCCAATTTCCTAAGAGTAAACATGATTAGGGCTTCGTTCAACTCTTATCTGCTATTCAAATGTCTAAAATCCAACAAAGGCCCTAAAGGCCTAGCCTTCCCTTAAACACCCCCATAAACTAAAGCCAACATTGACCTCATTCTTGTCCAATGGTCTAGAATACTTAATGTCAGTACAGTACCTTTTGGTACTTGCTTATATTTTGCTTATCATATTATGATTTTCCTGTATAGTTCCATTGACTTATGTTTGTTATTTTTTCCTTTTTTTTTTTTTTACTAAACAATAACTGAAGCTCTTTGCAAGTAGAAACTGTGTGTGTGTGTGTTTTTACATACTTTTCACAAATAGATTGTAAACTCTTATACATACCAACTTTCTCGTTGATTATTGGAATTAACATTAGTCCTACCTTAACTTTTAATTATCAAATGGTGGTGGAAGACAGTGGTTCTTTCAAATGATGGCATACGTACCTCTCTATAAGCAACCTAATAATATGGCTCTTGCTCACGACCAAGCCCAATTCTAACCGTATAGCAGGTAGTCAATAAATACGTGAATACGAAATGTAATTGAATATAATTATACCACTTCAACTTCTCTATCCAGGTGGTCCTGTTACTTTTAAAGCACAAATTCTGAGTAACTCACTTTTTTTATTTTATAATGCCTTTCTATACTTCATACCTCAATTTCCTCATCTGTAAACTAGTAGTTTTAATAGTGAACCAAAATGATAGTAGTGAAGAAAAATACAATATTAATCATAAAGCATACAAAAATAGTGTTTGGTACATAATAAATATCCAATAATTATTTGGTGGTATTATTATTAATTTTCCTCTGGCCTCTTCCACTTGGTTAAAGCGATCTACTCATCTTTGGTCACTAAAATTAAGAGACCGGGATGATACACTGAAATTATGTCACAGTCCCAATTATAATGTTATGTTATCTTTAAAATATACATAAATTGCATATTATTTGAAGAACCAATTGTTTCCATCATTATTATCTAGCAGACATCAGATATTGCTTAATAAAACATAGCGACAGGTATTATAGCAACACAATCCCTTCATGCACCATTTTTTACATATTTCAACAAAAACAGAGTGCCTACTGAAGATACGATCATGACTAAGATTGGTTCTTGCCTGAGAAGATGTTTCATGGGGACACACACTGAGAACAAATGGTCCCAGATGGATTTTACCCTGGCAGTCACATCTTGTTTCTCTTTCCATACCACTCTGTACCTGTGGGTGTGTCAGGACCCTTCCTCTTTTCCAAAGTAGTGCCTTTGAAAAGTGTGGTCTTCACACTCAGTTCGAATGGAAGTCAGCAAAATCTAGAGCATGTGAAATGATCCTAAAAGGAATACCATTAACGGACTGCATTCACGCACTGAACCACAGTCAGGGCAACAGGGAAAGCGATGCTTACAAGGCTTTCACCTCCCTTCCTTGGCACTTCCTCTCCAGATGCTGGTGGCATTTCCACACGAACCCACGAGATGAGTCTCTAACTCTGACCTTCTCTAAAATCATGTCACAGCACCATCAAACCCAGTCTAATAGCCCCAGAGACTCTTCTGGGGATGAAAGGTGGTAAAGGAGAGTTCTCTGCCTCTCTCTTTGTTATCTTTCTAATCTGTTTTTAGACCTTGAATTCTTTTAAATAATGCGAATCTAAATTTTAAAGTAAAATTGTAAAAATACTAACAATTGTGCTATATATGAAAATGTACATAATATTAAATTTGAATGTATTGCTAACTGTGCTTTAAAAAAAAGATGAACTCACATTTTTTGAACTGGCTGAAACAAAATAATTGGAAGACAAAAAACTGGCAAAAATATAACATGTGACATTTAGGTTTTACTATCTTTAATATATAGAATGTTCTTACAAATTAGTTTTTTTTAAGTACATATATTCCAATAAATGAGCAAAGAACATGAACAAGTAATAACACACACACACACGCGCACACACACACACAACTAATGATAGACCAGGAAAAAGTTGTAAGTTCACTTTTTTCATGTAGTCAAATAAATGTTGATTGAATCAATGGGTGTTTACCTAGCAAATGTACTTTAAAATTGATAATACTTGGGGATTATGAAGAAATAGTAATGCAGGAACAATCAACACTCTTGCTTTAGCTATGCTGGATGAAACTTTGGAAAAATATAACCATTTTTGTAGTCTTAAAATTGTGACAAGCTGTGAGCCAGTAATCCTTCCTGTAAGAATTTACCCTGAAAAAAGGATTATAGATGTAGCAAAGATTTATTTACTAAGGTTGCTCATCATATGCTTGTTTAAAATATCCAAAAACATGGAAATAACCTCAACCCTAACAATAGGATATTGGTTGAATAAATTGTAAATGTCCATATAATAGAAAATTATAAAACCATTATGAGGTTGAACAATAATATCTAGGAAGATAAAAATATATTCGTTATGTTGTGAGAAAAGCTTACAAAATAGTTTACATAACATGATTCATTACTGTAATATTTTAAGTAAGGATATCCATGGAAATAAAGAAAATCTATATAACAATATTGGTGATTTCTGGTTGATGGTATTGCAGCATTTCATATTTTCTCTTTACCCCTTACCTAATTGTGTGATTCTTCTACAATGAACATCAATTATTGTCATACAAAATTATCACATTAAAATATTAAAGTTAATGACAAATAATTAGGTAATCAAGTTAAGTAATGAATTTTGATGCAATATGAGAAAGTTGGCTTGAAATACATGAGAGGAGTATGAGGACATTTAAATCCCAATATGGGAATGAGGAAAGCAATTGTGTAATGAAAAGAATGAAATCAAATAAAACAAGTGTGCGGAGGAAGACAAGCTGAGATTTGAAATTGATAAAGAGGGGAAAAAGATGCCATCTATTACATCAAGGAAAGAAAGCAAAGGAGCAAGCTTTTAGCGGATTTGAGTATTATAAATAAATTTCCTACATACAAAATCATGTGTTTTTATTTGGTGCAAATGTGATAATAGCCAAATTACTTACTCTAAAATGCAAACATCTTAAAGAGAAGCTAGTAGAGCACTAGAAGCAGTTAATTGATCTCCAGCATGACTGGGATTTTCAGGCTGGTGTTAAGTTTAACAATCTTGAAAGGTGTTTTGGAGTTCAAATGCAAAATAAGTCCCTCCCTTGGAGGGAATTCTGTGAATTAGTTGTAGACACAGGCATTTACAGCTCACAGGTTTCCTCATTTGCTGGAGGATATCGTTATCTTTATAGTTCTATATATAAAATAGGCAAGTGTCCTAGGTCATGCCTCTTTCCATGAAAAATTGATCATGCGATGGGGGGTGAAGGGAAGCTGAGAAAAGTCTGCCAATGGACAGAGATACAGAATACATAAACACAAAAGCACATCAGTTTAAAAAACTGATGCTTATCTCCAACAATAAAGAAATTATCTTCTTAGGGAAAAATTATTTCTGAGGATTACTCTTGAACAATTTTCCTATGCTCTAGAAAAACTGCAACATAAAAATTTTCACCGCACTATTATTTCATATATTTTAGCACATAGACGTATAGAATACTCGGATTTTGTGCTTATTGAAACGAAATTATCTTTAGAAGCAGGTACACCTGGATTTACTACTGAGCTTATTTTCCTTATATGCAAAATAGAGATAATACCCCAGTTGCAAGGTTGTTTGAAAGATAAAAGTAAGCAATACACATAAATTTCTAGTCCATAATAAACAATAGCTATCATTAAGACATGGATTTTTTAGGACAGAGATGGAGAGGGCTAGTCGTAATGTATAAGACAAGAAATATATATAATTTGAACTGAAATACATCATTATAATAGCAATGTCTTCTTTGACAACTTTTTATCTAAAATGCCACAAAAATCAAAAGCAAAATTCAAATGCATGTATTTATAATAAAGTTTGAGATTTATTTCAAATTCATATTTTCTTCAGGTACGGCCAGCATTTTAACAAAGTTTTTGATTATTGTAGTTCTATTCATATTCTCAGTGACAAGTACATTTGTACCATTTTTGGACAATTCTATAAATTTAGCATGGTATATTTAAGCAAACATGCTTTTACTGCTGTCAAAGATTGGCGAGATCATTTGCTCAAAATAAATAAAACATTTCTCTAAATCAATAAAGTATAAGAAAATTGTTAAGCTAATCTCAGTTAGAGGATTTTTCTTTCTTTTCTTTTGTTCTCCTCAATAAAGTAGGCTAAGTTTTGCCTAATTCATATAAGATATTTTAGAGAAAAGAATCTTTTCAGATATAATAATTTTCAAAGAAAATATCTTATGCAAGCTTATTTTAGCTTGTCCTTATAGAAGCAAACTTTCTGAGCCATTGATTGCATTCTATAACCATTACAATATGGTGACATAAATGACAATGATATGGTCAATCAATCAGCAGTACGTTAATTTCAGTTTAACAAAATTTGAATCAAGTGCTTTAGATACAGAAAAAGACTTTAGCACTCTCCTTTCAGAGAGGGCAAGCTGTTTGGCTAAGGATCCAATGACAGTTGATAACAAAACCTGGTTTAAAACTCAGACATCCAGCTCTAAGGTAGAAGGTGAAGTATTGGCACTTCTGAGAAATGATCAGGAATAGATTTGAACAGTCAGCTTTTAAACACAATATTAAAAAGCATACCATATACACGATGCTTCTTAACTGGATGGTTTTTCCTTTAATTTTCGAGGTTGTGAATAAAATGGAATTTTATAATAGGATGATAAATGAAATTGTGCTCTACTATTTAATATGACCATAATGACTTCGCCATGAACTTCTCCAACTATGAAGTGGAAATAATAGTACCTACATTACAGGAGTGTTAAGAGAATAAAATGAGAGAGATCCTGAAAGTAAAATTAATTTGTAAACTATTACAAAATGTAAAAACATGAAGGTTGTATATGATCATTATTAATCAGCTTACAAAAATCCTGGCTCCTTTATTGTGAATGAACTTGATTTCAGAGCTCTCGTGGCTTATTTCAGCAACATAGCTCTTAGATTTAAGATATTGAGGTTTCTTACCAGTGGGATTTTTTGCTATGCAATAAGAAAATATAAGTAATTATCTAAAATAAGGCCATCTAATTATATCAGGGGTTTCTGATAACAGCGTAAACCATGAAAGTGGAACCTAAGTGCTTTATTATCAGAATCATAAAACAGAAATATAGTCTGTTATTGCATTATTGCAAATTCTTTATTTTATAATACAGACTTGAGAGTACTTCCCAAATTGTCATTTTTTTATACTTGATATGTTCCTGTTAATTTTTCATATTGATATTAATATTATATTATAAAATCATGCCATTTTACTAATGGACTTTTTCTGGTAAATATACAATTGTTTGTACATAACAAACATGATGGAGTTGAAGTCTCTGCTAGAGTCATTAATTCTCCCATGTTATACACCTCTTAGGCCTATATCCTTTCTGAAAAATATACCTGAGGCCATTTGCACATAACCTTATAAGCTATTCTCCCACCATTGAAGCACACATATGTTTAGCTTTGAAAGGCATTGCCAGAAGAATGCCTTTGAAAAAAATCTCACTGCAGATAAAGTCTCATCAAGTGCCGCTTTTTTTCTACTGTATACTTTATGAATTGCCTCATCATAATTAACTCCAACCACTGGAATTAATTACTCCAGATGATTTTGAAAGTGGTCTTCTCAGTTCCTCTGAAATTTGTTGAGATAATCCCACAAAAGCAGAGGAAGCAGTGTAAATAAAGCAAAAACTGTCTTTGAAAAACTGAACGTGTTTCAGTGTTTTGTTTTGTTTTGGGAGAAAGAGCAGTATAGGAGGATGACTTGAGGCACATTTCATTCCTTTTTAATTTCTTACAAGAATAGACACTAAGAGCTGAAAGTGAAATGTGAATTGCTGGTTCAATCATCTTGTATTACACATGTGGAAAGGGACACTCTAAAACCTGGGATGAAATGGCTAAGGTCATACATGGAGTTACAGCCAAGAATAAGAAACCAGGCTTTCTGCCTCTACAGTGCAGTGTTTTGCACACTTAGCCTGTCTATGTTGTTGTCATGGGCTCATGATCCAAAACTCATGTCTGAAATGTATCCTTTCCCCGGAGTATCCAAACTCAGGGTTCTGTTCAGCAGTAAAATAAGAAAGAAAGAGAACTGATTTTATGGGGTTTCTCATACAGAAATTCTACATGGCACTAAGGGGTTAGGAATGGGTGAGGTTACATTGAAAACACTTTACTCGAAAAACCCTGGAACTTTCATCGGAGGAAGCTTTCAATTTGAGTTAAGCCATCTCAACTTTGTCCTAATTGTTTTCAGATTTCTCATCATAGTCTTTCCTCTCTAAATCTGTTATAGTTAGAAAATAAGCATTTGTATTTGATAGAAGCCAATACTGTGTCAGAGAACTACAAGGAAGACTGGAAAATAGTTGATAGCATTTTATGATTTTTTAATTGTTCAGGAAAAATTTATCTTTTAAATGATGTACATTTGTTTAATGTCATTTTTTTTTTCAAAATGTTAGTGTTCTTTCAAAAGACATTAAATTCTCTCTCAGAAAGAGTCTGTTTGTGAACTAACCAGATCAGAAACCTGAAAATCAAGGTTGGAGGCATGGAATGTCCCAGATTATGTCACACCCTTACAAAAAGCAAAAATTGTTATGTGGGAAAAATACAAATAATGAAAAATAATAAAAGCAGGCTTAATTATTGTTTTTCCATGTGTTCTCTGTGAATTCCCCTATTTCACGAAGTGAAGGATAATGCAGTATGGCAGTTGAGTCTTCCCAGAGCAGATGCCAAGACAGAGCTAGAAGTACAAAATATTAATTGGAATAATGCCTGTGAAAGATAAATGGGAAAAGGAACAAGAGCTGTGAGAGAAAACTTTCAGACCATGGTGTCAGTCTAATACCTGTGAAAGTACTGGGGAAAGAATGAGTTGGGTAGAAAAAGCATCAACCTGTGGTACAGCTCTGTCTGAGAAAGCTTCAGCCAGCCCAATGAGGAACTTCACCCTAGCAAGTTTCCAGAGAGCGGTCCAGGAATGGCGAGCCCTTATACTTCTGCTTTTCTCATTTGTTAGCTGGGCACTGCCTTGTGACCGCTTGGCGTCAGCCTAAAAGCCTAAGCAGATCCCACAGTCACCTACAGCCAGGGGCAGTTGAGTTAGTGCATTCCTTGTAGCAGGTTTATCCTTGAAGGGATCACCAAACAGTTCATCACCATGGCTACCACTTGTAGGCATTAATTCCCTTCCAGTGTGGTTGCACGGGCTGTAATTTATAACAGCCAATCAGGTCATTTCATCAGTGTTACCATACTTGGATGCATACTTCTTCTGAATGGCTTACTCAATTACTTTCATAAAGAAATTCTTTTGTGAAAAAAATGTCCATATCTTATGTATCATAAACATTTCGAAAATCTCTGAGATCAGTTATCCTTACATATGCCCCACACTCTATCCCCATTTAAAGCGCCTCATGAAACTAACTTGCATGTTTTAGAAAACAGCTAATCCTGAAGAATTCTCTGCTTTTTCTGGAAAATGTATCCTTTCCCCGGAGTATCCATAGGACATTTACTCAACCTTGATTCTTCTCATTGATTTTGCCTCCCCACAGAAAAGCAACTTCATTTTTTGTCCTGCTGATTTGTTTTAATCAAGTTGCTCAGTGATATAAAACACAAAATAAAGGAAGATGAGTGTTGCTTGTTTACTCTGGTTGTGTTCTGGAGCAGTTTGGATTTCTGCTTCCTCCTTCCCAGGCTGGGTCTCTGTGTGTGACATATACTGTGACTGGCCCTTCGGTGCCTTCTCTGCACAGCCTCACATGGAGCAACACGTGGAGCTGGCCTGGCTCGCAGCGCCCTGCCTTCTCGGCATTGCAGGGCACCTGGTGGTGTTTAAGCCTAACTGACGCAGAACCAAACTTTCTCCTCTTGGTCAAAATTAAAATCCATGTTATTGCTATAGTTTTGCACTATATATGCAATGTTTTCATCTAATAGTAGAGGATAATGTATTTCCAGAATGAGCCTTAAGTTCTCCCCTGAATTCCAAAATCTGCTCCACATTTCCATTTGATGAATGATGAATAAGGAAAGACATCCCAGACTTAACAGGTCCGAAACAGAACTCTTGATTTTCCCTCCACGAATGTGCTCCTCCAGTCTTTTCCCATTTAATAAACGATTACTCTATCCTCTCATGTTGGCCAAGCATTTGGATCTCACCCTTGATTCTTCTTCTTCTCTCCTTTGTAGCCAATCTGTGAATGAATCATCTCATCTCTCAGTAGAGCGTTTCTAACACTTTCACCATTATGACCCTGGCTCAGACCACTGTCAGCTTGCACTTGGATTATTTTAATGGGCTCCAAAGTGGTCACCCTCCTTTATTTCTTCCTCAGTCTATTTTCATTGTTTTACTGTCCGAGTGGTCCTTTTTAAGCATAAGGTATATCATCTCACTCTATCAGAACTCTTCAAAGACTTATCTTCTCATTCAGGATAAAATCTGAAGTCCTTGTCAGGGTCTAAGGGGCTTTATATGATCTGTTCCCTGACTACTGCTCTGATCACATCTGTCAACCACCTCTTTTTCCCTCTTTGCTCAAGCCCTAGGACCGTCTTGCTCTTCTTTGAGTAAGTCTAGCACACTCTTACCTCAGGCTTTTTGCATTTACTATGCCTTCAGCCTAGATCAGTATTCACCAAGCTGTTCTCAGAAGAACAAAGGTAGCTTCTAGAAGAGAAGCAAGAGCGCTAAGGAGAGTTAGAGGGAGCTCAGGGGCTCAGAGCCAAAAGTGGCCTAGCAATTCACAGACAGCACAAAAAATAGATTTGGGGCTTGAGTCAATTTTCCCTAAGCCTCAAAGCACAGGGGAGCTCCAGCTGACAGCCGGACTGTACTAAAAAGTGGTGGACAAATCTCCAACTCTCTGCTCCTCAAAGAAAATATTTAGGGGTGGTTATCATAAACCAGGTGGTTTACATGTGTTGTTCTTATAAATCTCCACAATAATACCGTAGGATATATGTGATTATTATCATCACCGTGGTACAGGTAAACAAGGTTTATATGTCTCACATATGGTGAGGGTCCATGTCACACAGCCAAGACAAAGAAGCAAAACCAAGATCCGGTCACAAACCAAGGCAACTCCAAAGCTCATGCTCTTTTCTTCGTGTCATGGGGGCTCTCAGTGAAATAAGATGGATGTTTAACGTGTGCAGAATCATGTGCTACTCTCCCCACCACTTCCCATCTCCCTGCTTATGATATTCCATGAGAAAATCCTGTCGCACTCCCAACTTCTTATTATATTCTAACTTATAGTTCCAGGACTTGCTCAAATGATCACCTGGCTTTTCCCCATTGCCCTCCTTCCCACCTCAAGTAAGGATCAGAGACTCTCTCTTTCCTACCTTCATGGTCCATAGACATGGTTTGTGTCTCTCTTCTGGCATTTTTGTACCCTCATTGCTGTTGTCAATGTACATGTCTAACTCACTATCAACTCTAAGCAATTGCAGGTCAGAGCCATATTTTCATCATATTTTTACCCCTAAAGACATGGGACAGTACCTTGAACATGTTAGAAGCTCACTAATGCTCTTATAGCTGAAAAGAATTGGATGGAAATAATGCTACAAAGTTTTAGTTTGCCAGTCATTGGTAATAATGGTCTTCATTGTTCACTTACGGGGTACCAGGCACTTGCTAATCCGCTACATGATATATCTCAATTTATTCCTCACAATAACCTTCTGACCTGTGTAATATTATTGTTCACATATAACATGAAATAAAACTGAACAACTGAGAGGTTAATGAACTTTACTGGTTGCCTCAGAGCTAGGAAATAGCAGGATTTGTGTGAATTGAGAGACCCAATGATTGAACCACAACACTATCCAGAACTTAATTTTGAGACCTGAGTACATTCTCTAATGATTGCTTCTTTTACCCCAATCCTGTCAGCTGCTGCACCACGTCACGTGAGTCTGTGCACTTGCCCATTTTCAGTCGCGTTTCAGGGCAGAACCCCAGAGCCAGAGAGGTTCATTTTGTCAACAGCTGGATGTCATATCTGTGGAGAGTGGCTGGATGTGCTGCCTCTAAAGCAAGTCCCAGCACTTGGAATTCCCAGCTGAGGTCTTTGTTGCATCCAAATAATATTACCCATGACTAGAAATCAGTCATACTAGATTTATTCACCAAAAAAAGAAAGAATGCTTTTTTTTTTTTTTAATGCTGGAGATGTGTGGGGACTCAGGAGACCATTAATGTCTTACAGTGACCATGGTTTTGGCCTGTAGTAATCATCAGGCCTGACGGAAATGATAGACATAGAAATGTAGACATGGGAGCAACACCTGGGTGCATTCTGGCCACGGCCACCAAACTTCAAATCACCTAGCAGACAACACACATCACTGCAGCCTGAGACAGTGGGGCTTCTGCACAAGCTCACATAAACCAACTTGCAGAGAGTATTAAAATCTTAAAGATCTTCTAAGGTAAGAAGTTGACTAAAATTCGAGACTGATCTGAACATTTAAAACTACTTCTTTTTCCTTTTGGATGTCTATTTTTTCTATATCTTAAAAAATAAGCATGCCTTTTCTCTTCATAATAATACATAATCAAATTTTAAAAACTGTACAAGGTGGATAACTGCTTAATTTGCAAGTGAAAATTAATTCTTTCATCTCAGATGTAACTGGATGGATTTCAGTACCGATTCAAGACATCTCATACAATTCCTAATATCATCAATGTGGGAGGCGGGAGAGTGTTACCTCTCACACTCTTCAATTTGGCAACAATATTGTGCGCTTCTCACTAATAGAGGGAACTAAGTAAGTTCCCTCTAGTTAGATAGAACAGGGTTTACAAATAGCGCACACATACACACACTTAAAGGAGAAAATCAGAGAGGGAAGCCAATGATTTGTTTGTCATTTGAGATGGAGTGGAGGGGAGGATTGGAATTGCTTAATTTGAGTCAAGTAGCAGAAAGTCTGAATTTAAATGCAGCTCATTTGATTTTATTACCGGAGTACACTTGGAAATTATTAGAGCTGTCTCTTTTTTTCCCCCATGCCTGCTGCCCTGTTTTTGGTCATTAGATTATGTGATTTGACACCCACCACACAAAAAGATTGTTCCTTCTGCTCTGTCTATCAGAGCTGATATGAGGAACGGAGAAGGAAGAAAAATTGCACAGCTGGTAGTACAGTGAACCCAAAAATATACAGAAATGTACCAGAGGGAATAGTCATCAACACGAAGTGAACAAGCACCCAGACTATTGATTACATGCTGCTCACAAAACACCAGGCGTTTCTGCCAACTCCGTTCTACTCATACACTGAACTGCAGACAGCATGTTGTACCTTGCATCATCAGTTTTGATGAATAATGCACTGATAAGCACTGCAGCCAGTATTCTGGGGGAGTTGGAAAGCCAGATGTCATCTGGACCTCCAATAGTTCAAACCCTGAGTCTCTGACAGATACTGACAAAAATATGAGACAGACACTGCAGAATGAGCAAGGCCACTGCAAGATTCCAGTGAACATTATGGCGTTTTGGGAAATAAACAATGATCAGCTCTGTCACTAGCAGGCATAGAGGGGGCTATGCTTAAATAACATTCATTACTAAGTGGTAATGTTGGCTAGGTAAACTTTAATCTGAGGCTTGTCCTGAAAGCTCACAAGCACGCACAAAGAAAGGGCTTTTGAGGGAAAACCATTTTTAAAGGGCTTAAATCCACATGGCTGCAAATGGGCCATCGTGACAAACAGATGGAATGAGCTATTTTCCTTCCACAATGGAATTCAGAGGGTGGTTATGACAGATTTCGATGTCGCCTTAGTGGGAGGGTGCACAAGATCTGATTGGCCCCCCGTGCACTGCACGCTTGAAGCATTTCAGCAGGAGTGCTGCACAGATCATGTTTAATTCCATCATTACAGGTAAATGTTCAAAAGGATCAATTAGACACAAGGTTTCCTCCACTCAGTAACTGCAGACCTACCTCACGTTGTTTTATGAGTGAAACCTGGAGTTGGAGCAACAATTGTCTTTGCTCTATTTAATTCTTCATCTAGACAACAGATTTTTCTGACCCTAAATTCAACCATGGTCTCTGGCTCCAGCCTCAATTGCAATCGCCTTTTCTTCTCGGCTCCCTTCCAGCCCTCGCTCTCCCCATCCGAGTCTCCTCTTTGCCAGATACCCCTCTTCCCTCTGTCACACTTTCATTTGGCAGGCTCCCCTCTTCCATAGTATTCACAGCTTCTCCAATCCAAACTGTCAGGGTCAAACGCTGATACCTGGCAAATCTACTCTCAAAGCTGGAAGGATTCAACATTAAATCTTCAATGTGGGAGATTTAAGCTACAACCATTGCAAAGCTCAAGCTACTACTTTGAAATCGTCTCATTTGGGGAAAGATGATTTGCGATATACAATCACCTATCTTGGAGGATGCCCTTTTAACCCACTGCTCTCCAGATTGATCATTCGAGCCGAGAACCAGAGGGAGCCCTGGATTGTGGTTGTCTGGCATATACAGACCAAAAAAAAAAAAAATGCCATCTTTGGGTGACATTCATAAACACCTTGATTAAAACAATCACTTCAGCCTCAGCTCTAATAGCATCAGAACAGACAAAACTCTGATGATGTCAAAGTGGTTTTTCAAAATCCCTAAAGTGGTCCATGAAGTATCATACAAACAATTTTAATATACGAACACATAATAGTCTGTAAATAAACATACTCATAAATATCATTTTATAATAATATTTCTCTCAACATAGCAAGAAGCCCACCCTACGGAAAACCCACACTTACTTTATCCTCACTCCCTGCCTGTGCTCTGAGTGGAGGCAGGCTCACCTGCACTGGTTTTTCTTGGGGTGTTTCATTTTTTATTTGGTATTACAAAAAAATTTAAACACAAGAGTAGAAAGCATAGAAACTGAATATCCCTATAACCTGTTCTTAGTTGTGAAAAATGTTAATTTGGACATATTTGCTTCACTTTGGGGGGGGAAGAATAAAATTGTAAAATAAATTCCAATATTATATTTTACTTGAAAAATTTCAGTAAGTACCTCTTTCAGAAAAGACCTTTTTCAAAAGAATACATTTTTCTTCCTGGCCCAGTATTATTATCACACCTAACAGAAGTTGTAACTTCTTAATATAGCCTAATATCGAGTCAATATTCAAATTTCCTATAGTATTCCTTAAAATATCTTTTATAACTAGTTAATTCAAACTTGAATAAATTATAAGCATGCACGTATTTCCTTTATATACACTATTTCAATATTTAAATAGGTATTTTCTCTCTCTCTCCGCCCCCTCCCCCGCCCCACCTCTCATCTCTTGCTCAGAAACCACATTCTATGAACAACCTCATGGAAATTATATTACATTATCTATGTCAACTGCAGATTTAGACCCACCCAGAGCCTAAAAACCATTTTGGCCAATAGACAGAGACTCCTTGGTTTCATAATTTCACAGCTCAGCCACTATTACTACTTTGCTGTACTATCATGGTTCTAGCTGAGAAGTCAACAGCCCCTGGAACTGGAACTGGTCTAATACTTAGAGCTAGCACTCAGTGTTGTTTGAAAGTGGCTTAATGCTCACAGCTAGACCACGTATATTCTTCTGTTAAAAAATAAATAATCTCACAGAACACCAAGATCAGACAAGGTCACTTAGTCAAAACAAAGTCACTTCATAGTTTTGTCTAAACCCAGGCATAAGCAAGGTCACTGTGCCATTCAGAAAATGCTAAACACCCCCCTCTATAGGCTAATATGAATGACTGCTGCTTCTTTGCCCTTACAGCTTTATCCAGAAGCCCTTCCTATAAATAAGATTAATTGAGATACTGAATTATAGAATTATTTCTGTTTTCTATCCAATCGAGGGTAAACTCCCACCTCATTAGACACCCCCTCTCCAAATCACCCAACCACACTCAAATCTTGTAACAGGTCATTTCTAATACCCTATTACTGAGACAACCCATGGTACCCCATCGTATGCATTCTCCCTTGCTGCGAGAATAATAAACCCAAAATTCATCTACAGATGTGTTCCTGGTGGTCTCTGATTGTAAAGCATTGACATAGTAATAACTATCACTTTTTTCTTCTCCAGTGGGGGCAGAGACCTAGATTGTAATTCTGGCTCTATAATATATTAGTTGTGTGACTTTGGATGAGCAACAAATTTTTAATGCCTCAATTTCCTCATCTGTAAAATGGGACAACATCACAACTAAATAGTCAGTTGTAAAAATTAAATGAGATAATGTATATTAATGCTTGTATGTGGAAAATACTCAATATATGGGTTTCCTTATTTCAGTGAGGGTAAAAATATTTTTATAAAATCTAGGAAAATATTTCAAGTTTTGCTTAATTTTAAGGATCTTATATTTGGCACTAACCTGAAGCAGTAAAACTAATCATTATCTATATATTATATATATACGTTATATAATATATATAAACACTTATTTACCATCCCAAGATGAGAAATTATTTCTCTTTGGTGAACTCTAAGGTAATCTTTTAAAGCTTTGACCTCTTCAAAAGGTGGCATATTGGTTAAAATTATTTGGGGCTTAGACACGCTTTTTGGGTTGTTTGTAAGACCAAGTTTTAAGAATAGATTCATTAAGTGGGGCTACATTTCCCAGTGTTAGGGTATAAGCAGGCCCTCTCCTGCTGAAGCAGCCTCTCCAGAGAACATGTCTTGCCTTCAAGACTGACCCCTCCATGTGCTTTTACTTGGTGTGTTGACAACAATTCTGGGGTTGCCATCAGACTTGCATACTCTAAAATTCCACTTCATCTCTGTTCTGAAGAACACTTAGCTCAGGGATGCCGAACCATGCTACCAAAGGGTGTAATAGATTCACTTGTAAATCAGAATTGTTATTTTTAATTTGTAAGAAGATTAGGTGCCAAGGAAACTTTAATATCGATGGGCTAAATAAGCACATATATTTCCTATAGACAAACTACACAGGAAATCAAATTATGAAAGGGGCAGATGGAGTGAGAGTAAAGAGGTTATATGATTCTGATGTTTAGTAGCATCAGTTCTGACGGGGGTCGCAGAAGTTTTTGATTGACAGACAAAATTGCTACTAAACTGAGGAGTATATCTCTTGTGAACAAGATCTGTAGTGCCCTAACAAAAGCTGTCTTCTACCCATCTTTTCTCTGAACTTCCATTGCTGGAAAGTCATTTCTTCCATTTGCCGCATTTCTTTATGTAATATGGAATTTTGGAAGCCGATAAATAAATAACCAGGAAATTTAGAAAGGTATTGACATTATACTATTTCATGTTTGTCTTGTTGGACTATCAGGCTAACCACAAACCTGTATGTCTAAACAAGGCTGCCGTCTGAAAGGAATGGGTGTCTTTTTTGTCGATCATCCTAAGAGGGCTCAACATGCTGCGATAGAAGTGAGCACTCAAGGGGATCATTCTTAAATGGGAGCTGGAGAATAACTGTATGAAGCTGAGTTACTAGGGCCTAGAGAGATTTGGAGCAATTCTCAGGGGTGGTGGAGAGTGAGGACCTTTCTGTGGATGGTACATGCTGTCCAAAAGACAAGATAGAGTAAGGCCAGCTATGAAACACTAGGGTTCATGTAGGTTTAAAAGGTATATCCTACTCTCCTTGTTGATCTGCTTGATTTTTCTCTAAAACATTAATGAAGTCTCATTTTTAAAAGTATGGTCTCAGGATATGGGGAAAAATGCCAGAGTAAAAGCACCTACCAAAAGCTAGTAAATAAGAAGAAGAAAGAAATTAATCTCCATTTAAACAAGAAAATAGTCAATAGTCACAGTGCCAAAGCCCAAACTATGAAATGTCCAAAGCACAAATAATGTGTCAAAATTCAGTTTTATTTAATTAATTAATTAAGAATGATCACATCCCCAAATGTTAATCACGTGAGTATTTGAATAGACAGATGTGTGCTCAGAGAGGCAGCCCATAGATGCCTCACTTGAGATTCTGAAACGCAAAATTTCATAGATGCATCATGGAACAACAGGAAGACTGTATTAAAGGAGGAATTATCTTACCCATCACTTTGATTGCCTACAACCTGGACACCTAGCAATGGGATAGAGTGAGGTGGAACATGGTGAGCCAACATCATGATGATAAAAGTCAAAGGAGAAACATGCCACCAGGAAAAGGATTAACCGATTCAGTGAATCAGTTATTTACATAAGAAAATTCAGACCGAAGTTGAGATTTATCCCACCTAATGCTCTCCTGCCCCCTAAACTTTATTCCATCCCTAATCTCTGCCTTTTAAAAATATGTTATACAAAAATAAATAAATAAATAAATAAATAATATTTTATGCAAATATTAAGCTCCATTTAAATATAAGCTAATAATCAGACAGGAGACAGTGTGAGGCATATGCATAAAAACTGCAAAAAGGAAAGAATAGAATATAAGCAAAGGCCACACAAAGAATGACCTAAAAAAATCAATCAAGGAAATGAAAGCCCTAATGCCACAATCTAAACAAAATTAGATAACATTATGTCTCAAAAAAGAAAGCCCAACTGTAACATTCCCAAGGTTAAAGATGGACCAGGAATTTAAACTATTCTGAATATATAATCTCTAACAGTTATTTCATAGGGCTTGGATGGCAGCCCTAATAAAATGAATGTTGTGCTCAGGGTCTGCATAGAAGTTAGAAGTGACTTTAATTTTAAAGTCATTTTACAATCAAAAACTGAGCCATCTTTAAAAAAATTTAAATGGACCGCAATTGTGTTATTTGGTTCAGGAAACTACATTGATCTTAGATAAATAATTTTTAAAGATGGAATTTTCTAAAGTCTAGAAAAGTTTATGAGGAGGTGGACATAATAGTGGTTACCTGGTGTCTAGGCAGAGGGCGAGCATGAGGTGGCTGGATTGATGATGATAAACCTCAATCTCTTTAGCCAGTGCTGCAGACATAATATCCAGACATTCTTCCTATCCATATCTTGTGTGTAAAAGTTTACTAGAAAGTAAGGGTAGGCAAGAAACAAATATTTCACCATATCCCACCCTGGTCTCTTTGCTCAGATCAAGACAGTTGTGGTATCTAAGTAGAAGAGGCACTGAGGAGGAAAGCTCAAAGCAAGAGGAAATATTTCTTCCTTGGTGACTGAACTTTGCTCAGTACAGACAACTTAAACAAGATGAGCAAGAACCATGATACCATGGAGTGCTTCTCAAATTTTAATATGCCTATATATCTCCTGCCAAAGTTTTTAGAATGAAAATTCTGATTCAGAAGTTCTAGGAGGGGGCCGGGATTTTGCATTTCAGAATCTCAGGTGAGGCAGGTTCTGGAGACCACACACTCAAGCAAGGCTTTAGATAATAACTAAAAATAAATATTGTTCTGTCTGAGGTGAACAATTATAAGACCATCTTAAAAATCTGTACACCTTTTGCTGTAATCAAAATTTACTTAATTATTCGCTAAAAAGGTGAAGGTTTCAAGACTGAGTTTGAGAAATGTGTGTTAATCAAATTCCTAATCCAAAAAAGGGTGGAGAAATGATAACTGTCATCTGGCCTACAAATTATGTCAGTTAGAAAGTACATCTTCAGAGAATTTCAGAAGGCCCTGTTATCTTTCAATGGGTTATCTGGAAATGCCAACCAATTTGGGTGATTCAATCATATTTGTGGAGTCTCCAGAGGAGAATAAATAATGGCTAAAGGACTACTCATTTTTCTTAATTCACACAATATTTATTGAGAACAGGCTATGTCTTAGGCCCGTGGCTAGGTGCTGAAGATGCAACTGAGATCTAAATAGACACATTACCTTATGTGGAAAGCTTTAGGTGGAATGGGAGGAAAAAATAAAAATTTCTCTCTGGGGTCAAAGACAGTTTCCCATGGAGAAGTCTGAAAACGAAGGTGGATGGACATGAGTGGCAGCCGGCCACCCTGTAGGAGCATGGAGAGAAAGGGGGACAAAACCTGAACTTTACCTGTGAGTAAGCCTGGGCTTAGGAACAAATTATGAATTCTTCTCCATATTTCTCACCAATTCCTTTATACCAAAACCTTAAGTAAAACCTCATGAAATTTACAACATAATATTTATAAATGCTCTATTGTGGGAAATCGCGGCAGGGCCTGCGCAAATAGGGTACCGAAAAAACGACAACAATAACAACAACAATCCTCCCCTGAGGATGAGCTGAGGATGGCAAATGTAGCTGCCAATAAAGTTAGCTGATATCAGTGGATCTGCTCTTGCATGAAGGACAGCCAAGTATGAGGTAACTGCATGGCAGAGAATGAGGAGGCCAGGGTAGAAAA
>NW_011888784.1:16746601-16748428 GCF_000151845.1 Pteropus vampyrus
CACATTACCTTATGTGGAAAGCTTTAGGTGGAATGGGAGGAAAAAATAAAAATTTCTCTCTGGGGTCAAAGACAGTTTCCCATGGAGAAGTCTGAAAACGAAGGTGGATGGACATGAGTGGCAGCCGGCCACCCTGTAGGAGCATGGAGAGAAAGGGGGACAAAACCTGAACTTTACCTGTGAGTAAGCCTGGGCTTAGGAACAAATTATGAATTCTTCTCCATATTTCTCACCAATTCCTTTATACCAAAACCTTAAGTAAAACCTCATGAAATTTACAACATAATATTTATAAATGCTCTATTGTGGGAAATCGCGGCAGGGCCTGCGCAAATAGGGTACCGAAAAAAAGGCAACAATAACAACAACAATCCTCCCCTGAGGATGAGCTGAGGATGGCAAATGTAGCTGCCAATAAAGTTAGCTGATATCAGTGGATCTGCTCTTGCATGAAGGACAGCCAAGTATGAGGTAACTGCATGGCAGAGAATGAGGAGGCCAGGGTAGAAAAATCTGGAACACACGCTCAGAGAACATGTAAAGCAGCATCTTGGAAGCTCCCTCGGACAGGAGAACTAGTTTCTTTCAGGTGACTGCATGTGCTTCCTTCCTCGTGTACCGATTTGATAGCTTGACTCTCAGAGCATGATCTGATTTCCCTTATTTCCAAGTTCTCCACGGATTCAGAGTATTGAGTCCACATAATTAAATACTGTCTTTCTGGAGTCTCCCTAATTGACAGTGATCAAGAAATATAGCATTTATAAAAAGGCTGAGTTTTCATTTCCGTTTGTTTCCGTCCCTCGCTCCTCTCCATCTTCTCTGTCCTGCTTCCCCACGGCATTGACAACTCCATCCACAGTGCAGAATGTGAGCGTTATTTCATCCTTGGGGACAGTCCTTCTCTGCCATCTGCACCACAGCAGCAATAATTCCAGCAAGACTTGTTTAAAACATCAGTATGTCACGGCGAGACAGGAGTTTCTGAAAAGGCACTTTTAGGGAACAAAGGCTCCTCCCGTGATCTCCTTTCCGTTTCTCTCTCTAGAATCAGTTTTGTTGATAAACTGTAGTGTCTCTAAAAGATGCCACTTTTTCTAGAAGTAGAATTTTAAAGCGAGAATTTTTAAATTTGTAGAATAACTGAAATAGACCCTATTGACTCTAAACTTTGCTGTTCAACAGTTTAGAAAGAAGGATACTATTTGATTAGAGTGTATTATAAGGATTAGTCGGTAGCTTCATTAACTTCAAAATATTAGATTCTCTTAAATAATAAGTTCCTTTAGTGAATTTGAAACATTGTGTTTGAACATATCTTGAAATGATGTGACCATTGTATAAAAAAGAAGGGAACCAAATACAATAACAATTCTGAATGAACAGATTACAAATTTAACAGCAAATTTACTTTGTAGAGGTCAGATAGATGTGCCCTGATGAAAAAAAAATTACTTAGCACAACTGGTCAGCAAAAACTGTATATATTGGAAACCACCTATTGCTAGGTACTCTGCAATAACTGATAGATGTCATGCTGTACTACTGAAAAATGGGAATGTGACTTTCTCTTGCCACTCAAGTGTGTAATATACAAGAGCAGTGTCCCACGCTCAGCCAACAGTTCTCTCAGGAGGAAAATATTGGTGAGGAAGAGAGGTCTCTCAAGACTATGGTTCAAAAGCTCTGACTCAGCCCTGAGGGCAGGGTGGAATAAGTTGAAGAATGGAAAGGAGAAAGAAAGTGTCTAATTTGAGCCCATACTAATATTTTTTAAAAGAAATAAACAAACTAGGGAAACCTAGTAAGAAAGAAACACCTAAAAGC
>NW_011888784.1:16748478-16793344 GCF_000151845.1 Pteropus vampyrus
GGAGAAAGAAAGTGTCTAATTTGAGCCCATACTAATATTTTTTAAAAGAAATAAACAAACTAGGGAAACCTAGTAAGAAAGAAACACCTAAAAGCGTGTGCCAACTTATTTTATGATAAGAGAATTTGCGAAATCTTATTATAATTCTGTAGTATTTTGTACAAGAAATTAGTATCAGAAATCTTTATCTTAAAAGCTCATATGCTAGCATGCTTTTTAAAAAGTATATTTCGTTTATTTCAGCAACAACTACTCCTCCTCCATCCCACTTTTACACATTTTAGTCAACATTTTTGTCACTACACAAATAAGAAAAGTACACAAATCATAAGTATGCAGTTCAATGAATTTCACACAATGAACACACCTTCATAAACCACCACCCAGGCAGACAAATAAATAACACCCTCCCCGCTCCATGGACCTCTCTCAGTCTGTCTCTTTCTCCTCCAAAGTTAACGCTGTCCTGACCTGTAACACAATAGAGTAGTCTGGCATGATTTTCAACTTTGTGTACAAAAAATAATATAGTATGTGCCCTTTCATGTCTGACTTTTTTCGTACAACATTGTTTATGAGATTTATTCATGTTATTACACAGAAGGATGGCTTGTTCATTTTCATTCTTGTAAGGAATTCCATTGTGTGAATATACTAGAATTTATCCATTCAATTGTTGATAGACAATTGGGTAGTTACTAGTTTTGAATTTTTATGAACTGACTGCTATAAATGTTCATACATATAGACATATACATACATCTTTTGGTTAATATATTTATTCATCTCTGTTGGAGTGGAATTGCTAAGTCACAGGGGTATGCATATAGTATTCTGTTTTAGTAAATATGGCAGTGTATGAAAAATTCCAGTCCCTCCACAATTTAATCAACCTTTAATTTCTCAGTCTTTTTAATATTTTAATTTTAGCCTTTCTAGTGATAAATACTATTATTTCATAGTAGTTTTAATTTTCTTAATGACTAATTATGTTGGGTACTTTCTCATATGGGTATTATCTTTTATTTATTGAATTCTTTTGCCTATTTTTTCTACTGGGTTGTCTGTCTTTTTTTCTTATTGATTCTTAGACATTGTTTATATATTCTAGATATAAGTACTTTGTTGGTTATATATCTTCTTAATGGCTTAACATTTTACAATGTTGGTGATATATTTTGATAAATTATAGTCTCATTTATCAATATTTTCCTTTGTGCTTACTGCTTTTTTTGTATTATGTTTTAGAAATCTTTACCAACCCCAAGGTCATGAATATCTTCTTTCTTGTTACCTTCAAGAAACTTTAATATTCTTTTATATTTAAGCCTACAATCTTCCTGAGATTGATTTTTGTTTGTAGGAGAGTTTCTCAATCTTGACATTATTGACAATGTGAACCAGATAATTCTTTGTTGTGTGGAACTATCCTATTGTAGGGTGTTTAGCAATGTGCCTAACTTGTACCCACTGGATACCAGTAGCATACACCCCCTCGGTCATGAGGGTAATATCTGCATTCCTGGATGTCCCTAGCGGTCAGGGGGCCAAAATCACACCTATTCAGAGCCACACCCAAAATCACACCCATCCAGAAACATTCCTGGATGTCCCTAGCGGTCAGGGGGCCAAAATCACACCTATTCAGAGCCACTAATTTATGGTATTAAGTGGAGATTAAGATGACATCCAGTTGGCCCAACATTATTATTGGAAAGGCATTCTTTTTTCACACTCTACAGTGCCACCAATGTCACAAATCAAGAGACTCATATGTTGTAAAGAGAATGTAAAAAGTGCTTTCTGGACTCTATCTTGTTCTGTTGATTTAAGAGTCTATCTTTATGTCAGTTCCACACTGTCTCATCATAAAGCTATTGTACTGAGGTCTTGCAATCGAGCACTATAAGTATTCCAATTTTGTTCTTCTTCATGGTTCTCCTGTTTATTATTCCTGAATTTTATGTTTTTATATACATTTTAGCATCAGCGTGTTGATTTCCACCCCACCTCCCTAAAACAACCTACTGGAATTTTGATTGAGATTACATTAAATTATAAATTAATTCAGAGAAAACCGACAATTTATTCATTTGAGTTTTCTAATCCTTGACTATAATATATCCATCTATTTTATTAAAACTTTATTTCAATGTTTTATGATTTTTAGTGTAGCTTTCCTACATCTTTCTTTAGATTTAGTTCAAGGCATTTGACTTCGATGATGTTATTGGAAACAATATCTTTTCTTTAAAATTGTTTTTTAACAGTTTCTGGTTTATCAGAATACAGCTGATTTTTTTATATTGAACTTGTATTGGTTACCCAGAAAAATTTACCTATTTATTCAAATACTTCATCTTTTAAATATTTTACTTTACGGCCCAACATATGTTCAATTTTGATAAATGTTCTACATGCCTTTAAAAAAATGTGTATTTTGCAGTTGCTTTAAGAAGTGTTCTTTATAAGTCAACTAGGTTAAGAGCATTCAGTATGTTAGTCAAACTTTCTATATTTTCATAACATTTTCTTCATGCTTGTTCTCTTAGTTATTAAAAGATATGTTTGAATCTATCACTATGATTATAGAGATGTCAATTTCTCTCTTTAATTCTGTCAAATTGTCTTTATGCAGCTTGAGGCTTTGCTATCTGGTGCACAAAAATTTGGAACTCATTTCTTCTTGGTGAATTGACCCTCTGATCATGAACTCTCCCTAGTTCTTTTATTTTAAAGGCTACTTTCTCTGATACCAGTATACGCATTCCAGCTTTTTTTTTTTTTTTTTTTTTTTTTGGTTAACATTGGCACAGTATTATAATCACAGTTATTTGAAAGTCCATCTCCTGTATTCCCATTATCTGACTCACCTATTTTGAGTTAGTCTCTTCCTACTTTACTTATTGTTTTCTCTTGGTTTTCTGCAACTTGATTTTTTCTCCGTGTTTTTTCCTTTCTGGGGATTTTCTGTTGTTTAATACTGGCTATTGTGCATGATAATTTGACGCTCTGAATGATGTCATCCTCCTGCAGAGGTGATTTACTTCTGGCAAGCAGTAAGAACAGGGGTAGTTTATATTAATCCAAGTTTGGATGGAGCTGAATTGAAGCTGAATTTCCATTTTTGTGAGAGCTAATTTTTTCCACCGCTGCTGATAGAATGTAGACTTTAGGGATCCCCATGAAAATCTGGCATGTTTCCTAGGTTTTGCTTTTGTGATGGGCCCTGAATTTTAATTTTGTTTTTTAATTTGAATTTTTGATTTTTGAATTTCAATTTTAATTTTAATTTTAATTTTGTTACAAAACTGCTGTAAGTTATGTGGCTTTTCGTCCTCTTAGCTGAATGTTTCCTCTTGACTTTTTAACCTCTTAGCTGATGCTCATAAAGCAGCAAATATCACTGATCTTTGGGATTTTGACTCCTCAAGTTCTGGCTGCTCCCACAGTCCTGAACTTCCCAACACAGTAAAACCTCTCAAAACTGTGCTGAGTTTCTCAGCTTTCAAGCCTACCCACCTATGAAGAGGTATATGCATGGACAGGAAATGTAGTACAAAATGTTGGTATAACCTTAATGAACTTCCTTCTCCGTGAATTAATGGCCTCTCAAGTATTGACAGCTTAATAGCTAACCCTAACCCTAACCCCTAATCAGAGGATTAGTACCTCCAGTCAGAGATTTCTACAGCTTCTTCCAGCTTTTCTACTTGTACTTGGCAGGAGGGCTATTTTAATACCAAATAGTGTCAAAGGCAGAAACATCACTCACACTCTTCTGAAACAATATTACTTTAGAAAATTTCAGTCTCTTTAGCTGTGCTAAGGTGAATGGAAAATGCAAAAAGATTGTTTTGGGGTTTTTTGTTAGTATTGTAGAATACTCCCAAATCTTGCTAAGGTGATAAAAATTCGATTCAAGGGAGAAAACCCTCAAAGGAAACACTTAAGGGAAACTTAAATGTCAATGTTACAGCCATCCCTTTCCATCTAGAGTTTTACTTTCTAGAGCATAATGAGCATTAGAAAACATATAACTAGCACATAACGCCTCTAATTTTACAGGTATCATTGCTGAGAACTGAAATAGGTAATGCTGTTATAACCCACCTCAGGAAGATCTCATAAATTAGAAATGTAGTGATTGGAAGGTATACAAACATGGCATTGTGAAGGAGGTACACAAGGGTACTTTGCATCAAACAAAAAAATTTGTGATTTCAAGGATGATTCTTCAACTTACTTTTCCCACACCTTGCCTCTGTCTGCAGTACTTTCATATCAATATGACTGTGTATCCTAACTTCCCTACTGCAAGATTCAGCTCAAATATAAATACCGGAGTTTCTTGACTCTTCTGAATACCTAGTTCACATTTCCTGTACTGCTTTTATGGAATTTACATGTTTTACTAACATTGTATTTGTCAATGAATGTTTTCTCCCACTCAGAACTAAATCTTATTGATATTAAAGACCGAAATACTTTCACCTTTGTTTTTTTCTGAAGTACTTTTCTGTTTATAAATAGTCATTGGCAAAATAATTATATCGAAAAGCTTAACTATTATGAAGGGCCATATGACATTCAATGTAAATCGAAGTAAAAGAATAATTCTCTCCACTTGCAGTTGTGGATAGTTTGATATATCAATATGTAAAAGATATGTAATAAAAATAAAGTTAAAGTATAATCACAGTACAGCTGCTGTGTGTGTGTTTGAGTGCATGTACGCATGTGTGCATGTTGGTAGAAACACCTTATCCAGCTAACGATGGACAGCCAATTGTTGCTCATTAATTCTGACAAATTTATGCTTTATTTGCAATTATATATGCTTATTTGCATAAAAGCAATTCAAGTAAAATCAACAAACATGTTGTTTGAGTTCCTCCAGTGCAAGACACTGTGTTGTGTATTCTGAGAACCACAAAGAAGTATATATATTAACCCTGCCCTCAAGAGGAAACATTCTGAGACATTAAGAGTAATACATTAAAAATCAAAATATTGATACAAATATTTTAAAAAATTGCAATTGAAGGGATATTACAAAGTAATACATGATTAATTGCCTAATGAATTGTAGAGGCAATTATTGCTTTAGGAATTGGCTGTAGGGTGAGCTTCCTGGGGAGACGGTGGACAGGGCTGACCCTCGGGGAAGAACATTTTTGTTGAGCATAGTGGGAGGAGGGGCGGGGGCGGCTGAAATTCAAACCCAGCTTCATTAACCAAGCCCGCTACCCTGATGCAGCTTTTTTGTAATTCACACAAAGATATAGTGTGTGCCAAGAAAATCTGATTATATAGAATTTTATGAAAAGTATAAGATTTGAATAAGGTCCTGGAGTACTAGTATAATTTACGGAACATGAAAAGTACCACGGGTATGTTTGGGGGCCACTAGTGTGGGGAAAGTAGTGTTTAGAAGGGAAATATTTCAAGATAAGGACACATGGGGAAGATGTTGTGTATGTAAATAGGCTCATATTCCAGGCTAAAGAGTACAGGATTTTAGTTTAGCTACTTAAAGCCAGTAAATGTTTTTGAGCAGGTGACAAGTGGTTGGTGTTTTGGTAGCATTTGTCTAATGCAGTATATTCAGTGAATGGGAGAAATGGGAGACAAGAGTCAGGGTATCTGTTTGGGGCACCGTTGTAATTGTCCAGGCATTTGTGATGAGGGTGTGGTCTAGAGCAATGGCAATAGTAACAGAAAGAAAAATATAAGAGAAATACAAGAAAAGTATACAAGATAATTAGAAGACTGAGAAAATCAGGAAAATCTGGACTAGAGAGTTTTATTTTTCAATAAAGATATATTAGTTTTTAAAAGCAATATTTCTACTTCAAGTAAGTTTAATATTCCTTTTCCAGTCTTGAATTAATGTATTCAGTGGTTTTTTGTAATGGAATTTCACCAGCCCTCAAAATAGTCTTCCAAAAATTATATTTAAGGTTTTACTTAAATCCTAAGACTAAGGTAATGAAGTTGCACAGTCATAAGATGTCTAAAAGCATGGCCTCTGGAACTAGACTTCCTAAGTTGTATCGAAGCTTACTTACTCCTTCCATGACCTTGGCCAAGTTACTTGATTTCTCAGTACCTCAATTTTATCCTCTGTAAGAGGGGGTTATAGCCGTATCACCTTACAGGATTGTTGTGAGTAAAAAAACCAGCATCTCGGTACATAGTATTAGTTGTTGTTGAGAATATTCTAATTCTCATTATTTCTTGTATTTCTCAGCCATGTTTGCCTGGGGCTAAGAAAATGGTCTTAAAGGTACAAAACAGTATTTCTCTGACTCCATCACTACCTGCTTTTCAGGAATTTCTACCATCCTCCTCAAGCTGACAAATAATTCTGAAAATCACCAGGTAACGTCTCATTGGGCTATCAGGGTGTCCAATCTTCTTTTTTTCTCAAAGGCTTATAACAGCATTACCTCAGGCTTCACCGCTGCCCATTATCAGTGCCAACACTGCCAAACCTACCTGTGCTACTGTCTCCAGCACTGTCACTCCTAGGACAGCACAACTTCGCCTTCCCCATGTGCTGTCAACATCATGACCAATGACGTTAGTGCTGCTTGTATCTTGTGTTCTTATTACACCTCAGAGATAGAGAAATTGCTCCTTTTATTTTTACTTTGTCTTCTTTTTCTATGTCTCTCATCCTAAGGACTCAGGCTTATGTCCTGGTAACTAGCTTGCTGGACCCTTCACATGACGAGCACCATGCCATACTCAGAATCTCCCCGCTGCCTTGAAATTTACCTTTTGCCCTTGAATCTCCTTAGGAAGAGGTCTTTCCCAAGAGACTACTTTATTCTGGAGGGCAATAACCCACTTTTGGCAGCTCTACCTCCAGAAGCATGTCAAAATCTTGGTAAATGCAACATGGGCTCCAGGTGAGATTCCTTGTCCAGTTAGCTTTTAAAAAAATGAAACAATATTGCAGAAAAAGACCACTTTTCTCAAAAGAATCAAATGTATAAAAACAAATATTAATATGAGGAGATATGTTTTCCTATAACAGAAGGCCAGGCAGTGAACAGGAAAAAAACACTGTGGAGGCATTAGAGAAATAAAAGTAGTCAATATGATGCAATTCAATCCCCTGACAATGACTGATAGATCACAGGAATGGAATCAGATGGATGCTTGTCTCTGAGTTCATTGCAAAAATGTTCCCTCACACAGCTTGTGAAACAATCAACAAGACCAGGGGCTATTCTGGACTTAGTTCAAGGAAATGAAAGTAGGTGAAATGAATACTGTAACATGGAAGCTAATAAACCCCTAGGGGAAAGTTTTCATAATATCACCAGATTGGAACACACTTCTGAGAATATTTGTGAATGGTAATAGAAGTATAAAAATATTGGAAATGTGGAATGAGTTAAAAAAAAGTTGATTGGAATCAACCGTTGCGCACTATAATGGAAAGGTATACAGTGCTGAGAAAGAACGTATGTCATTTGCTATCCTGAAATGTAATTCTAATAACAGAAGTCATTGTGGCCTCATAAAAATATAGTAATGGAAATCAAAAACAATTTCCTTATTTAAAAATATTATCAGCTTTGATGTGGGATTAGATTCTAAAGGTTAAAAAGAATGAGAGATGTCACAAAGCAAACTTCAAATATGTGTTTAAAGTGTAATTTCAAAAAAAGCTGTATGAAATTGCAGAAAGAGCAGGGATTTTGGATTCTGACTTTTCCAACTTCACGTTGCTAAGCAAGTCACTTCTCCCATTTTCTCCTCTACACAAAGGCACAGAAATACCTACTTTAATAGAACTATGATCCACAGTAAGTCAGGTCAGTCATGTGAAAGCACATGCATGGTGATGGCATTGGGTAGGTGCTCAGTATACATTACCTCCTTGATCTCTCTTCCTTTCCATGGTCAATGGTGTGCCAGACATTAGTTCTTCCTTCCCAAGTTCTTCGTTCTTCTCCCAAAATAGTAGTATCACCATTGCCAGGTAAACTCTTAAAAGCTGATGGGCCAGTGGGAAAGTGAAAGAGTAGAAATGGCTTTTGAGAAATCTTGAGAGAATTAAACATAGAAATGAGCTGCATTATAGGAGGTGCTTTTCTCCAGCTGGCAAACATTGATCTAGCTCAAAGTAGCTCTAAAATACAAAATGAAAGCAGTGGATTGGTATTTCTTTTTCAGTGTATAATGGAGACAATGCAGAATTAGATGGGTAAGACAAAATGATTTATCCTCTTTCAACCCCTTTCTTCTAATTTAAGCACAACTGACATGTTCTTATAAATCTGACTTCCAGGGTGTAGGGTTGGTGAATCATGACAGCTTCCTCAAGTCTGTGCCTCCTAAAAGGTAGACAACACATTCTTGGATACACAGAGCCCTTACACAGCTCTGTTCAAGCTCACAAAAGGACATACACAACAAAAGCATGAATAATCTATCTATCTGCTATTTTTACCAGACTTAGCCTATAAGGTATGATCAAAACGTAATTGTATTTTGGCCTCCCCTCTAAGACATACTCAGTGAGAGAAGTTGTCCCCTGCCATTAACGTGTCCCTTTACTTTTGTTTTTACTGTTTAGTAAGAGATGGTTCAAAAGTCTCAAATCAATAGTCAGATGCCCATTGCTGGTAATTAGTAATGAACTTGATTTAGAGTTAAATATTCTCCTATCCATCAGCTGAACCAGATTCAAGAGAGCTGCCTGCCACCTGTGGGGTCAAACACTTGTCTTTGTCCAATCTGACTCTTCTGCTCTTCCTACCTTACTCATTAGCTATGGTTTCTTACTCTCCCTGGGTTGCAACATAGGGAGCTAGAAGCAGAAAGATGAGTAGGAAAGTTGCTTACGTGAATTAGTATTACTATAAGCTGACTTTTTGCTTTCTGAGCCTGGAAGATGTTTAAGCTGACTCTTCTCATGGACATTATAGTAGCTAATTTTGGCAGATCCCCTGATGGTCCTCTCCAACTATATCTCTTTGAACTGCCACTCACCTAATCCCCTACCCCTGCCTTGGCCCTGGTTCTCAGATGGTCCATTATATAGAGATTTTTCTTGCTGGAATCCCATTGCCTCTTCCAGGTCAGATTCTTTGCCAGAACATAAAATGGCTTCAGGCCATTTCTACATCACATTCCTCTCTGGTCCCTAGGGTTTTCTCTCTTTGAACTTCTGGCAAGAGGAGTTACTTTCTGGATGCAGCAGAGACTCATCACACAGCTGTCAAACCACCTCTCCAACACTTTTCATCTGCACTTCGATTTCACGGGCTGAAGACAGACTCAGTCCACTCTGGGCTCAAACCCGGAGAAGGAATAACAAGCTCTCAGAGCAATCCTTGCAGTTGTCCCTTACTCTATTTGAATGAGAGCAGGTACATCTCTAGCTTTCTCCTCTAGGAAAAGAGGAGGCTATCTATGTAGATTTGCCTGAGAAAAGGTCCTCAAAGTATTCTCATTTTTCTCTCTTAACATTTCTACATCCTCCATTTGGGTCAGTGTTTCCCTAGTGTCAAGCTCCAAATTTGTGAAACCACCTCTTAATTTCCTTCTTGAAATATGCACATTTTGATCCAGCACCTAACTTTGGTTTGTGACATCTAACGTATTGTGAAAGTTTGCTCAAAACAAATTTCAACATGTTATTACACATACACATATCAAATTTAAAAAACAAAGAAACACTGGATAAATGAAAATATCCACTATTTTAGTTTTAGGGAAATATTGCACCAAAGTACAGGAAGCTACCACACCTGAAATATTGAGACTTCCATGTATTCATTCATTCGTTTATTCAGTATTAATTGAATATCCCATACAGGTACTATGCTATTCTCTACAACCACAATGGTGATCAACAGGGATCATGGTCCATGATAGTGGCCTGTACAGTCTACAGGGACGGCATCTGTCCCTATACTCATTTGCTCTCCTTTCCCCGCCCCCCTCCCCCGAGACTTCATTAAACACTTGTCCTCTTGATTCAGCTTAGAAAACACATCACTTTCTTCAGCACCAGCCTGTATGAGGCAGGCAATTAAGTTAACATGTATACAAGACAGCCAATTTTTGCCAAAAAGTAACTAGAGTATATGATATGAAATTTTTGCCAAGGTTTTATATTATTGAAACCTGAAAGTTCACTTAATCAGAAGTACTTCTTGGTAGAGTACCATGGGTCAGTAGGTGAAGCACTGGCATGGAAAGGACTCTGGGAACATGAATTTTAATTTGGTTCTGCCACTGACTGTGACCTTGATCAAGTGCCCAGACTTGTATCTCAGTTTCCCTCTTAGAAGAGCAGTTAGGGGCTTAACATAAAGCTGGTTGAGTGTTGTGCTCTGTTTTCCTTATGTCTAGAGAAGGCAAGTTAACACTACAATATCTCTTTTGTGTTTATTGAAACTGAGCTCCCAAAACAAAAAAATCAAAAGATGTTTCTGTATTCATACAGTGAATGAGAAGCCATCCAAAAGTTGGAAATGAGGTCTGTAACTCCCCAATCTCTTATCTTGGTAATATTCCTGCAAAGAATATAAGTTTAACTTTTAGTGGTTCAGTTTTCACTTCCTTTCTACTATCTTTCACAGAAAAGTTCTATCTTCACTGTTTCCTATCCTTCCGTGAAAGAA
Source organism: Pteropus vampyrus (assembly GCF_000151845.1). Classification (NCBI taxonomy): domain Eukaryota; kingdom Metazoa; phylum Chordata; class Mammalia; order Chiroptera; family Pteropodidae; genus Pteropus; species Pteropus vampyrus. The sequence continues at coordinate 16,759,131 of NW_011888784.1, forward strand.
ATATGTAAGCTGCTTCTTGAAGCCATACATTTTTACCATGTGGTTTTAAGAGGACATGAGCTAAATGAAATAAACATATACTGAGGCCCTATTATGAGCCAGACACTGCTGGGTGCTAAGTGTACAACACTATATGATCGATCAGGACCATAATTGTTGAGGGCTTACTATGTGCCAAGTGCTTTTGAGGATTTTTCTTTTAGTTATCAAAGCAACCCCTGTAGGGTAACACACAGCCATTTTACAGATGATAAGATTAAGGCTCAGAGTGATTAAATATCTTTTCTGAGATCACTCAAAAAGTAAGTGGAAGAAGTGGAAGTTTTACCCAAACCTTCTAACTACAAAGTACATATTCTTAACCACTAACATACTCTGCCTTCCAAAAAGATAGATAAGATTAGATAGAACCTCCTGTGAAGCAGTTCATGGATGAATAGAGAAAGATTCATAAATAACTGCCATGAAAGTATAAAGAAATGTGCAATTCAATTTGTTTAGAGCTAGAGCAAACTGTTGCAAGGGAGACAACATTTGACCTTGAAGGAATCAAATAAAGGATTAGAGATAGGCATTCCAGAGGCAACAGCATGGGGCTAAGATAGTGAACATCTGTAAAATGTGTTGGTGAAGGAACTCTGAGCAGTTGAATATAGCTTGAGCATAGTAGAATTGGCTCGTCCCTTCTTAGATGTCCATCCGTTCTTAGGCCTTTCAATGACTGCACTGAACCTGAATGTAGACATAAGATTCTGCCTTCCTACCCAAAACTCATGGGGTAGGGAAAATCTACAGCTGCAAAGATATTGCCAACTCCACATCAAACACAGCTCCATTGTCCTCCTAGATAAAAGCATAAAATTCTGAGATAATCTTAGTTAATATACAGATGAGTGAAATTTGTCTGGTTAATACAGCCAGTCACAGACTAATGGTAACTCTTAGGACAATGACATCCTTGTCCTCAACATCCAAGTTGATCCCACACTACATGTGACACCAACATATAGGCAACATATATGAGCTACAGTCCAGGGTATGGCTATCCAGGGTGTAGATAATGCTCTTGAAGATCAGGAAAAGGAGAAAGTAAGTAGCAAGAATGAGAATGCAAACAGACATGATGGAAAAATAAAATTCCATTGAAAAATATTTCTCAAAAGCCTATGATAATCCAGGCTCAGATCTAGGCTAGAAAGCAAGAATCTTGCCCTTTATTTGAGTTATCTGTTATTTTAATATTTTAAATAAAGTGTTATGGAGGCCCAATATGAAGATGGAATAAAACTATTTTTGTTTTGTTGTGTTTCATGTGGTTTCTTTTGTTTTTCTTTGGTTTTTTTGTTTTTGTTTTTGTTTTTGTTTTTTTATGTATAATGGCATCCATCAGTTTCTGTCCCAGGAGTTTTCCACTTATAGATTTTTTTCATAGCAACTCACAGGCAGTAGTTTAAAAGAAGATTTAAACTAAAATGCATATCCAACTTATACCCGCAGTTGGATATCCATTTGATTTAAGTCCTGACCACACATAAAAGAATCCCTTATTAACTTGATTTCCCTGTAGGAAATCCAAAGAATCATATAGAAACTCATTTTGGGGTAGTTTTGGGGTAGTGACAATGTAAAATGTTTGCCCCATGATGAGTCATACTTAGTACGAGATAGAGAAGAATTTAGATTTTCTATCCCTAGACTTCCAGTACACCTCCAGATATTTCAATTCATGTTACTGGATGGGAACCTCTTAGTATAATCTTGGAAGCATTTGATACAGGGTTTTAAAATCTATTTCCTCATACGCTTTTGTTGTTGCTGCTTATCAAACTTAGTAAACAAAATAAAGACTTTCTGAAAGAAGATTGAGTCACTGGGGAAAAAAATTAATGGGAATAGCCAAACTATTAATTTTGTAGAATATAATATTTGCATTCTGAAAGGGAAGAGGATAAAATTCCTAAATAAAAAATCCAGGTATGTAATAATGAGGATTATGATAATAATAAAATCTACAACTAATAATTTTGCATCTATTATTTTTAAATGTTGAATATTTTGCACTCTAAGGTAGGTGTCATTCTTAATTTACACTTGAAGCTCTTAATGAGCATAAGTACCTCACACAAGTTCACGTAGCTAATAAGTAGCATAGTATGGTCTCAAAATCAACTCTACAAGTGCTGAAGACTGAATTCAATACTATATTTTACTGCCTAAAAATTAAGTGACAGATTTAATCCCTAAGGAATATATAAACTCAGAAATCAAGATTCACAGACAGCTATATTTTAATGCTCCCACAAAATACTTAATTCTTTGCTCTATCTTTCATCTAATCTAAAAACTGTCTATTTGCTGACTCAGACAAACATGCCTATCTCTGTAACTGGCTCTGGCCTTAGTTCAGACCAATATGAAGGGCTGAGAGCTACAGAATCATTCAGCATCAAACTCATGCTTTCTGTTTATATTCTGTGCCCATTATTTGGACCTTTTGAATGGCTCCTAATAGCTTGTTGTTGAGAGTTTTGACCTGAACTCATGACCTCATGTTGCCAAAAACTTCTTTTTCACCCCTTGACCTTGTGTGTTCCGGAATGCTAACCTCAGTATCTGATCCCTAATGCATATCTCCTTGGATTCTGGTCTTCTTGCTTGCTAATCTCTCCCTCAGCTGACCTCTCTGGCATTAATCAGTGATCCACCTGCCAGTACCTTTTGTATCTAACCAAACTCCCAGTACTGGCTCTCTGGCTTTCTCTTTGATCCATTGTCTTCCAAACTTTGTTAGAATATGCTTTGAAGAAATGGTGTGATTTTCTGAGAAGAAAATCAGTTTGAAGCTTTACAAAACACGAGCCTTGAAAATAAACATGTCTACAGAACCTCCAAACTGAAGATGTTGGCATGCTTATCGCATGTCAACTCATCATGGCACCAGTCATGAGTCAAAAGATGAAGGTGAGCAGGAGGGGATATAGAAGAAATCAAGAAGCCACTTGAATGGTGTGTATTTTCACATGTATAATTGTCTATGTCTAGTTGATCTGTCCTAAATTACAATCCCTTTGAAAGCAGAGACTTAAACCTCATTTCATTTCAAATTCCACGCAATGTCAATATAACGCCTGGCACTAGTTATCCCTCATAAATATATGTTCAATTAATTAATTAACGAATGCTTAATGGATTCACTACAAACAACCTTTTGATCTCTCGGTCCTCTAAGACTATCTTTAACACCTCAGTAAGCAAGTAAATAACACATGTCTATAACCCTTTTTATTAGTTTACTTTCCCTGTTCTGTGAGAGTTTTAGAAGCCAAGAAAGGACTGAAACTCTCTGTCTTGTAGTCTGGCATTCATCTGCACCTACTGAAAAGAAAGGAAAATTAAATAATAAATTAAAGACAAGCAAAGAGAATAATACTAGTCCATGTTGTTCAGGCCTATTTATACATTAAAAAAAGAAAAGAAGTCTTTCAAGGTGCATCTATATCTGGATGGATTAAAGCGAAGTGTAATTCAGGGCAAAATTAAAAGAGAATAAAACATTGTACGACCAACATACATTTGAGACAAATGGAAAATAACACTAGAACTTTGAAAGCGATGGTGGTAGTTCTGAGGGTTTCAAAATGGACTGCCTTTCCTTCTGCCTGAACAACAGCTCCATACAACAGAACAAAGAGCTGAGGGGCCATGTTCCAGCCAGGAGCCCCCACGTGTTTGCATTAGTGAGGTAAGCAAGAAGGGGACTTAAAAGAAGAGTTGGTATTGTTCATGGAGCCTTTCAAGCATGGCAAGGGTGGAATTCCATCTGTTCAGTTCAGTTCAGTTCAGTGAGCCGATTCACTTTTAATGGTTCACTGAGTTGTGACACCTAGTAGAAATTACAGCCAATGTTTCAAAAAACCCTTTACATGACCATTTATGAAGCTGGAATTTATGAAAGTTTACTTTCATAAAGTTTTCAGCTCCTTGTGTTTTTGATCTGTTTCCAGACCATCTCTCCCCTGGTGAAAAAAGAAATATCTATATTTATATCTATATACATAGATATAGATATAGTATTAAAAATGCCACTGAAAAAGAGGAATATATTTGTTGAGCTCTGTTTCACACACTGGTTTAATTTGTGCATGATTTCAGACAAACACAGGAAGTTACAGAGCTTTTGCTCGAGGTTTGCATTCATCTAACCATGAGCTCTTTACACATAAAAAGAAGTACAAATGCCTAACAGTCTTTGCTGCAGCTTAGCAGATATTCTACCTTGAGGAACAGGTAGAATTCCACTCTACTTGCTTGAATGACTCGCTGAACAATACCAAGTTATTAAGTTTTCCAGTAGTGAGAAGGTGATGGGGGAGGGTGCTCCATCTGATAGCTGCTCAGTGGCGTCTTACAAAAAGTCTGTGTGCTTGCATAGACCTTTGCAGGAGGCCAAGTACTGATCAGCAATGATTATGATCTCAGTCAGATCATCATTTTCACTTACCTAGAGGAGAAGAAATAAAGTAGTGCACTGATACAATGACATAAAGTGATGGATGGTTATTCGCAGTATATTTTGCACTGGGTGTGATGAAGAACCCTTATAAGAAGTTCGACAAATAACAAAAGACATTCTCACTACTGCTGGAGAAACCGCCTCAAAGCTGTCAAACCTCTTTCTCACAGGGTGAAGGAAGCATGCAACGTTTTGGGAGAAAAAAAAAAGATAGAGAGGAATGCTTAAAGAGGATTTCCACTGCATGCACTGGAGATCTAAAAGTAATGGAAGTAAATCTCTAAAACAGAAATCTAAGGCAGAAGGAAATGCGAAAAGTCTGACCACTGATGGTCAGGCACTGAGTTCAGTTGATTATGTCTTCAACATTGAATGCCACTGATGCTTTTGTCTTATCATGCATCATACACTTTAGTTTACTCCAAAAAATAGTTCTAGCATTTTCATCTGATCATTGCTCAATAAAGAAGGAGTATGTAACACAAAATGGATGCGCTATCTCTGCTTCTCAACAGAGAGCTAGCTACCCATTGGAAATACCATTTCAGCAAATAAAAGAATCCTGAATTTTTTTTTTTCTGACAAAGAAAAGAAAACAGTTCAAAAATAGACACCTCGTTTAAGCTATGCTTTGGCCATTTTTTACTTCTTATACATCCCTTGGATTAATGTCTTTATTTTGCAGCTCAATTTGCCACACCGCTCATCCTAAAACCATCCCTTTGAATGGTGCTCTTTCTTTCTGTACCATAATTTCAGGTATCATCATCACATCAAAGCATGTAGGGCAGAAAAGTGTTCAATGCAAAGAAACAATCTGATGTGAACTTTGCTTTTCTAAGGTCTACTCAAATTTCTGATAAAATTTCTTCCTCTAGACTTTTTGGCTGTTTATTGTTGCATGTTTTTGTCTTGCCTGTGTCCATTTGCATTTTTCTCAGACTCTAACTCTCTTAACTGTCCTCGTCTTCCAGCAGAAAGATTGGATGGCTGATTTTCAGCATGTAGTAAGATAGGTCAACAGCATGATCTGTATTAATATTTAGAGCATTTGATATTCTTGTCCTGAACTCCTTTTATCCTATTTTTTCTTTAGTAATCTTCTTCCTTTCCAAATCTTCTGATTTTGAACAGTGAACTCTGTTGAGCTAGGTGACCTAAGAAGCAGCTAATAAGTTAACTTTGTTCACTTTACCTATCCACTTTTTTTCTTTTAAAAGAAAAAAAATGTTATAAAATGCTTCGCATGTTAATCACCCCAACAAAGAGTAAACATAAAAATTCTCTGTAGTCAGGCCTGAATTATTATTAAAATCTGTAACAAAAAGAAAGGCCTCTCTAGAAATGAATATGGAAATAAAAGGAGAAAAACAATTATAATTTTTTTAAAGATGAGATGCTTCTGAGTACTCTCTAGAAAGTACAGATCAGCTGTTTGTGTGTTTGTGGGTTCAATCTTTGTTTGAAACTGTTTCAGAAGCGAACCTGGGTGGCATTTAGAAAATCACAGTGTGATTAAAGATTACTGGTGTGCTTTATAAAAAGAAAAGAAGAAAAAGAGGAAGGTCAAGCCTCACTAACTTCTTGGAATTTCTGGAAGACACAGCTGACCGTGAAGACTGGGAGAATAGAACGAACACCCAGCTCTTGGTATTTTTAAAGAAAGCTTTTGGTAATGGTATGTGTTCGATGCTATGAAAGAATTTTAAACAAGTAAACTCATTAGAGTGTGGGGAAGAAGTTAGAAAATGTCCAGTTCTTCCCTGAAAAAATGGATCCATTTGCCCACTCAAAAGGTAACAGATGTCAAAATGTGTGTGAAAACTTTTAAAATAGAAAAAGAAAATAGGCACTTATTGAACACCGACTGTGTTCCAGGCATGTCACACACTTGATCTTATTGAATCTTCACTCAACCCTGCAAGGGAGATACAATTGTGATCATTTACTACATGAGAAGGTTGATGCTCCATGAGATTAAGTGGATGGCCTCAAGTCACCCAGCTGGTAAGTGAGTGGGGGAACAGGGATTCAAACTCAGGTCTAGCTGGCACTGACCCTCCTGGTCTTGCCACACAGACTCCAGGGTCAACTAATGTGGGTGTCCCTGGCCACTGCATCCTACAGGAAGGGCCTCTGCCAGTCTCTCCTTCCAGATTCTTACTGAACAGATTCTGGATTTCTTCCTTCCCAGTAAGGTATAAATGTTCTATTACCATGTTGGCAGCATTTGGATTTCTCCCATGTGTTCAGCCTGAAACTGAAAGGATTTGGTTCTAAGAGGCAATTTGGGCATCTGCAGGGGATGACAGGAAGGGACGCTTTATGACTCCTTGCAACTTACTTACTCCTGGCTCTGCACCAGGCCTCCCTTGCTCATGTACACCTTTAAATATGAGTGTGAGCAAGGCACCATGCAGAGTTCAGCAACATCTTTTGGCTAACTAGCTGACATTTTGGTGCTTAATAAAAATGGACAGAGCCTGGGGGAGTCAATTACAGTAAGGGTACCAAGCTAGAACCTCACTAGAAAGGAAGAGGAAAAACAAAAGAATAAAATGGCTAGAGTTGAAGAAAAAATGTAACAGGTGAGCTTCAGTAATGGTTATATTAGTTCATATCATAAGCATTGCCCTTAGAGCCATATGATGCCTTTCGATATTTTAATGTCTATACCCCCAGCTAGTAAATTTTAGATATCATATTTAATACACACACACACACACACACACACAGATCTCTAAAAAGCAATCATAAATTCAGTACTTATAAACTTTTTTAAATTAAAGCAAATTACAATGATTTGACATTGAGTTTTTTAATAATCATTCCTTGATATCATTTTTTACATCCTGAGGTATCACAAAATCAAAATATCTTATGCTCCAGTACTAGAAGTATTTTGGCCTTCGAAGAATAAGTGCCCTAAGGAGTTTACCAAAGGAACTTGCTTATAGGGAAGAGTCACTTCCTGTGAATTTTCAGATCTCCACCACTACATGCAGGGATCTCCTATGACATTCAACACAATAATTTTAACCTTGTCCTTTCGTGCTCAAGTGTGACAGTTGGCCAAGATTACTGACATCTTTCTAAAAGTGTGTGATTAGGAAACCAAAATGTTACTAGCAGTTGCTTTATTATACTCTACTCTAATAATTCTCACACCTTTTGCTTCCGGAAGCTTTTATACTCTTAAAAAATATTGAAGCACGGCATAGGGAATGCAGTTAACATTAATACGTTGGCTAGGTGGAAAGTCAGGGGAGGGAGGGAGTAATTGGGGAGATCATTTTACGAACTATATAGATGTCTAACCAAGGTACTGCATACTTGAAACTAATTAAAATAAATAATTTTTAAAAAATATTGAGTACTCCAAAGAGGTTTTAGTAATATGGATTATACTATTGATATTTACCTTACTAGAATGAAAAGGCAAAAACATTTCAAAAATATATGTATTAATTCATTTAAAAGCGACATGCCTGTTACATGTTAAAATAAATCACAACTTTATGAAAAGTAACTATATTATCAGAACAAAAATAAGTGAGAATTGTGGCATTTTAAAAATATGTTTACTAATCATTTTAATGTCTGGCTCAATTGATGAAGGCTGTATTCTTATGTCTCCTTCTGCATTCAACTGGTTACAATACGCTGCTCTGGTAGAAGTGTATGAAGAAAACCCAGATTTAAACATATATGTAGTTAAAAAGGGAGGGCATTTTTGCTAGCCATTTTAGATAATTTTGGATATTATTTTCTGATATTATATTAAAGCTTGACAAGTGGTAGTTTCCTTTGGATCAGCTGCAAAATGGAATATGAAATTATATTAATTAACTTACTGTACTCTGCTACATTAAAATCCATTGGTCTACCTTGTATTTTTCATGATTCCTTTACCCATGTATGATTTTGTATCATCAAGCGTTAGTATTTGGAAAATACTGTTTCACTGAACCATGCAAACCTTCCATGTTGATGCATATCATTATATAATACTCTTTAAAATCATCTGTTAATACTATCACCAATCTCATTAGATAAGTGTTTAAGTTCTGGTGGTAAATACAGATCTTCCAAAGTTCTATTTTTCACTAGAAAGCTCAAATTTTATTCTTGGCAATAAATATTACCAGTTGTTTTCTTGAAGTGATAGGTTCACTATGTTCATTGTCAGGAAATTTTCTGCCATTTATCTGAGCCCAGAAATATCTCTCAGTCATTCCTTCAAGTCATGGTGTGTTCCATTAAAAAATGGCTAGTATAGCTTGCCTCTCAAACACTTGCACAAGAACTTTTGCTTAAGACAACCATTATACTTTGGTATACAGAACTTCCTATTTTGTCACATAATATAAAACATATTATTTAAGGTTAAGATGTAATAAAATTAATATTTTTATTGTTTCATCAAAGATGTTCTTAAATAAAGCTGATAACTTTTTTAAGCTAGAAGTACATAACATTTAAAAATACAACGACTACTAGTTCAGATTGGTGCCACTGCTTTGATTCTTACTAAGGCACCAGCGATTTTACCCACAATTGCTTTTTCATCATCATTATAAATGTCAACATGATAAAAAAAGAAATGCAAATAACATATTTGTTTATTACAAAAAATAGGTTTGACCTTACAAAACTTCTAAAGGATTTTAGGCACCCCCAAAGATCTATGGACCACATTTTAGGTACTACTCTTCTATGTAAATAGTATTTTGTGCTTATAACTACAAAAAAAATAAGACAACTTAGAGCTATTAGTTCTACATCCTTGCTTTAAGTCTTCTTTAACTGGTTTATCTGTGGTATTGTTTACAAGGTATGCGTACTGTGGAAGTATTAGTGTGAAAGTTCCTGAAGGTGAATGTGTTTTAGTTAGTGCTTTGTCCGCTGGCTACTTTCATTCACCTTATTTTAGCCCTATATTTAACAATTATTCAGGTTGTTACAGATATCTGTCCTTCTTGTATGTCCTGCAGTGTTGGATTCTTAATTATTCTAGCGCAGTACTGTGTTTTAATTCATCTTCCTAGTACATGACCCTTCGTAAAGTACTCAGGAATGGTTGGGATTCAATGAATTAAAGGATGACAGGGTAGTTGTTTTCCAGGGTGATATTGGTTCATCCTTATTTTATTATTGTTTATTTAGGGTAAGTGGTAGATGGTGATGTGGAAATTACCTAAGAACAACCCAAGACAAGGTTGTTTAGACACTCACACCCTTTCTTTATCATCTTTATTTTTCTCTCACACATTTTAGACACTCACATCCTTTCTTTATCATCTTTATTTTTCTCTTTAAAAACTCAGTGTTACATTCATGTTGCTAAAAAAAATATGCAGGCTATCTGAGTGTGCCTGTTTAGTTCCCTGTCTTTTAGCATACCAGAATCAAGAGCAGCTTTCTTTCGAATTAGTAGCAAATTGGGTAAGAAGGAAATTTTCTGTCTCTGATAGGAGACCTTGATATTTCCTCAGATTTTGTGTGTCTTTAGGACGCTAACTGAAAAAAGTCATGTAGTCAAACAGGTTCGAATTTTCCAGGTATATACTTAAAAAAGGCAGTCTCCCAACTATAACTGTTTCACTTTGTTTCTGGTGGAAACTAATATATCAACTAACATCTATGCATCTTTTTATGTTTTACAAATTATTTCATGTACATTCTCATTTTCTTTCACACTAATAGCAGCTATTATATATCGAGGACTTTTATTTGCCAATCTCTAGGCTGGAAAATCAACATAAACAGTTCTTTTTATTTTAACAAAAACTCTGTGAGGCAGGTATTATTATCACTCCCAAATTACAGATGAAGAAACTGAGGCCCAGCAAGGTAAACAACTTGGCTGTATAGGTAGTAAATTACAGAGGTGGAATTTGAGCCCAGTTTACTAACTTCAAAGCTTTAGTCTTTTCCACTAACGCACATTCCTTGAAATTTAATTTTAATTTTAAGTTATTTTTATTGAAAATATTCCAAACTATCAGCAGTTTGCTTTGAAACACTGTGGTTTGAGATTTGTTGTTTTGGAAACCTTACAAAAAGATTTAGAGTCTTAGGACTGATGTTATTTTTTAAATCTCAAAACTAAGAAAGAATATGTATCACACAACGAAATGTTTGGTCAGAGCAACGATCCTGAAATATTAGTAAAAGTACTTGATTAATACCTTTAATAAACTTAACACTTAGCTATGTGCTGTTTTTGAAAGAGGTTCTTTGCTTTATTTTCCCCCATTTTCTAAGACAATTTTTAATTTTTATTTTTAATGTAATTTTTAAAAAATACTATGTAAGTCATATTTTAAACTAATGTAGCATAGTATCCCAATTTATGTTATAAGTATAATAAAAAATAGATTTAAGGATCATTTAAATCAATTCCTAAAGATTATATTTATGTTCTTGAAAAATTACATTCTCCCAACTAATATCATTTAATAATAACACAGAAAGAATACTGGATTCATGAGTGTGACCCAATAGTTATTTTGGGTTCATGTTTTCTGTCAAAATGAACACAATAAGTCAATCTCTATGACGCATCTGTAAGTCACCTTTGTCAAATGTCTTAGTGTCAAATATATAGTTAAAAAATTAAAACATTTTTCGTAAAGTTCTCTCTCCATCCAAATGAATCTGGCCTAAAACATCATAGATTTCCTCCCTAATTAATTAGTAAATCACACTTATATGTTATTTATTTAGATGTTCATTCATTAAGTAATATTTATTTTATCAAATAAAGTTTTAACTGCTAGAGAACCTGAGTTATAAAGACAAAGGAAAGAATAAAACATAGTCCTGCAACAGTTTGTGTTGATTATTTTTCCTACATAAATTGCATTGACTCAGATGTTATATTTAAATCCATTGCATAATAAGATGAAATTTTAACTGGGTCAGCACTTCGAAGACTGAAAAATATTTTACAATGTAAGCTGTTATTATTATTAGTGCTATTTTAGCACAAATTGAGTAATCTTGTTGCCTGGTCCAGTTAACTGTAGACTGAAGATAGAAGAGATAAAAGTAATATAATTAAGTGTTCAATAACTAATATGAAGGATTCACTCTAAAATTTCACTTGTATGAAAATATTAAGGGATATTAACCTTAAGCATTTTTGGTGAATTGATTTGATGATATGACTAGACTCACTCTGAAACATTGGTTCTCAAACTTGAACTGGCCGTAGAATCGCCTAAAAAACTTGCAAAACCACAAATTCTTGGGCCCCACCTCCAGAGTTTCTGAGTCAGTGGATCTGGGGTGGGGTCCAAGAATTTAGATTTCTAACAAGTTCTCAAGTGATGCTGGTGCTGGCCCAGAAGCCATACTTTGAGTTTCCCTGTTCTAACATAACCAGAATCACACTAGATGTTGGAGTGTGAAATTTAATAACAAATCATTTGTACAAGTGAACCTATAGATATCCCATTAATAAATGTACTAATAAAGGTAATTATGTTAAAGGTTGTAACTGCATTGATAACAGAATGAGGGAGAAAATAAAAACTGGAGGAAAGCCTCTAATAAATGGCTTCAATAATTGAGCCAACATCAGTGAAGGAAATAGAGAGTCTTACTTTGCTTACTTTGAACATTTCCTAAGAGTCGTGACAGTAACGATTGGAAGTGCTACCCCTATACAAAGTTAATGGCTTGATAGCATCAGATTTGGAAACAGAAGAAATTAAAATATTAATGGAAGGAAAGAAATACAATCTTTTCTTCCTCAAGATAAAAGGAACACTTTAAGTAAGCTTCGAATGTCTTTAAGACACCGCATTTCATCCATATGTAACAGTCCTAGCCTTAAGTCGGATAAAGGTTAACTTCATGGAGCATGGAGGGCACCACTAAGTGATCAATTGCTTTCACAGGCAATCTAGATTCTTGCATGCACATCTGTCTTTGGGGCTGCCGCCCTCTCTAAAACCCTGTGGCCACCTAGCCACTGCACACCTTTCACCTTTCTATGACAACAGCCAGAAGTGCACATATCTTTCTGAAATTATTAGCAAGACCAGGATCGCTCCCCTGACTCTTGAGCCCACAGAAACACAACAAAGTCACTGCTGACATTCAGACACAACCCTCACTCTCACAGTCCATTATAATGCTTGGGGAAAGTTGGGGTCATTCGAAGTGTGAGAATTTTGCCTGAAGTTAACCCATAATCCTAAATGAGGTCTGTACTAGTTTAGTAATCTCAGCCAGCCATGCATTACAGTGATTCCTCTCTCCCATTAAGGGATCAAACACACAGGTTTTATTGTCTCATAGAAAAGAGATGCAGTCATAAGCAGTCCAGAAACAGTGTGGTGATTTCACAAAATCATCAGGGACCCAGGCCCCTTCAAGCTCTCTTCAAGCTGGTACCTTCCAACCCCAGGTATCAGTCTGGTCCTCATGGTCCAGGATGTGCTGCTGAGGCACCAGCTAACATAGGCACCTTCCAGGCAGCAGACAGAAGAAAAGGAAGAAAAAGGTCTTGCTTCCACCTTTTGACGGAAACATTTTATATATTCCACACAATAGCCCTGTTTGTGTCTAGCTGTCAGGCGGGCTGGGAAATGATAACTGGGCAACGAGGAGCTCAGATGAAAATTAAGGTTTTATAATTAAGGAGAAAATAAAATACGAATATTGGGTTAGCTTATAGTAATTGCTGTGATCACATCCAAACAAATTAAAATTCTTACTTTCTGCCATAGAAAGTGGTAAAAGGGTAAAACACATGGACATTCAACTGTGGGTCTCATACATACTTTGAGGAGCATAAGAAGCTCCTTGGAATGCTTGTTGATGTTCAGACTGCTGACACCTAGGTAATTCAAAGTTAGCACCCTACTTTGGTTATTGTGATTCGGGAGGTACCAAGGACCTCCCTTTGAGAAACATTGCTTTACAGCTTCATTGCCATTTGTCGGCCATCTATCTGCTGCTACCTGTAATGCTACTGATCATCCCTTGATTAAAAAAAAAAAAAAATCTGTTCTGTTTCTTTTTTATTCTTCTATTCTCTATAATTAGATATTGCAAATGAGTTGGACACACTCTCCAAAATGTTTGTTCCATCAGTACAGCAAAGTCGGAAAATCTAATGACAGATGAGTTATAGCAATGCAGCAAGCCCCTTCTTGAAGATGGGCGGTAAGGTCTTCCCCAGGAGGAGTTAACTGGGGTTCCAGAGAGGAGCAGCAAAGCCATGCCTTTCCGTGACTCTGATGGCTGGAAGCAGCCGGATCAGGCACAGCAGTCAATCTAACCGTGAGTGATTAATAGCCAAGCAGAATCTCTGGAGCTTTATTCCCCAGTCCCTGCTCTGCTTCCTCTTTAACACTCAGGTAAAATGTCAAAAATGGACCTAAGGATTATAGCTGACAAGGGGTAAATGCCTTCATGTTGTCCTCCAAAGGTTAAGGTTTCCCAGAATCAGTTGGAAACCCCAATCTCCAATAACCATTAATCCACTCTGCACTCATAGGAGTGAACATATTTATGACTGCAGTCACTAAAGGGTGAAATAAAGATTAGTTTTTAGTTAGGAACGCAAAGCTTTTGAGATCAATACAAACTCACTGCTGAAATCAATCTAAAGTTAGGAATTTTTAAGTAAAGATTTACTGGGCTTCCGTGTACAGTTAATTTTCCAAAGGGAACATAAGCTCAGAAATGTAACATAGTAATCAAACTGAGTAAACACTAGTCAGTTTGTAAACTGATGTTGGTTCTGCACATATCAAATAAGTGTGTAAAGCAATAAAAATGCCCATAATATGGATTGTAAGTTAGCCAATAAACAGGTAAAACCAAAATACACATATAGATTTACATGATAAAAATACTAGCAGCTACATTCGCCCATTTGAAAATGTGAATAATCAATAGATATTAATAATGAAGTTATTCATGTGTTGCACTATTACTGTGCATATTAAGTGTTTCAATTATTTCTACTTAGATTGATAGATAAATGCATAGCCATATTTTATGAAAGTCTTCAAAAAAGATATAGAATTATTCTTGAAAGCAAAAGCTACTATTTGGGTGAAAGAGCAAGTGAACTGGAAACACACAGCTTGTTATACAACTTTGGTGTTCATGTTTGATGCATGTACACAATTTATTATGCAATTTCTTGAGATTTGACAAAGTAATTGTCTGGCAAACCATAGTTTTAATGATTTTTTTTTCTGTTTCATATGAAAAGACTGTAGGTATTTTAGGAAAATAGTTTACTAGATCAGTGTCTATAAGTTCTCTTTTGCTTGTTATATATCTGTGAGTTGTAGAGACCCAGGGATATTTCAGGAGGAGTGTGATTCCATGTAGTAAATTCATTTTCTTCAGCAGAGTAAGTGCATGAAAGCTTACAGTAAGCTCTAACTTCAGAAATTATTTAAGCTACCCTTGGGTCCTCATAGTGGAACTGCATATCTTTTTCAGTAGAGTATGTAGGAGAGCAAACAGGAGAGCATATCCAATGTGAAGGGGATACTGGAAGACACAGCCTCCAGTTAATTTCGGACTTGGCTATTGCGATAGATAACAGACTGGTGTTATCTGCATACATCTGCTAACTACAATACATCTATAGCTGTTAGAGGGTAGAATGATCAACTACACCTAACTGATCTGCGCTCAGATTCACTTGCCACCATTGGCTGCCTGGATGCTAGAGGCGGCCTCTAAAAGCCCATTTGCCTAAAGTATTTTTCTTCCATTTACTCCATGCTACAAGGCAGAGCTATAAGAGAATTTGGATTTTGAGAACTGATATTGCCCTCTGAAATACTTACAAAGTAAAACATTTTTTTAGTTGCTTAATGTTGGCATCTGCCACCTGGTGCCTCACTTTTGGGAAATATACAAAGCTTTTGAGCAATCATGTGTATATATTCTTAAGTAGTAGAATTCACATGGGTCATAGGTGACAGGCAATATTTCTTACTCCACTAAAGCTATTACATAGGTCCCAAAGCAATATTTTAATAGCCCATAGTTTCTAAGGATGGGTAAAGTGATTCTTAAGTTTTACAAAGTACACATATACTATATGTGTATATCTATGTATGTAGACGTGTATGTATGTAAATATGCAATTCAGGTACATGCATGCATGCATAGACACATACAAAATCACCATGTCTACCTTGGAATAGAGAACTTGACCATTTAAATTATTTTTCAGATGTCTTGATCAACAATAAATTATTTTCCAAAATAATTTAGCAGTTTTAAAATCACTTTAATAAATTAAACTTTTATTCAGAGATTCACTTAGCACTAATACACCCTCAGATTCTGACATGTGGCCATTGGAATAAAGATATTTGGGGTGAATTTCTATCATATGATCTGTATGATTTCAAGAAAAGCTAGGTTAAAAGTTATGATACCAGGAGTTTCTAGGTTTCTGCAGATTTCAGAACCATATTGATAAGTGACAATGTGTTTAAATGATCATATTTTCATACAGAGTCAATTCTTCCATTGCACAAATCTCAAAGTATTTGTTTTAAGAAAAACATATGAGCAAAGAAGTCATCTTTACATAGCATTAAATATTTTGTCAAATTAATGAATGAATGATGAATGCATAATGGACTCCATCTACATATCAGCACAACTGGAACAAATAAGTCCAAGACTCCTGGCCCCAGTGGTGACAAGTTAATTGCCCAAGTGGCTCCAGATAGCAAGTTGAGCCGTTGGGAGCCACAGAATCCTTATAGGCCAGTAGGGAAGGGAGCTGGCCACACAAACAAAAGAATGCTCTGAGTCTTTACTCTTCATTTCATTGGAAGAAATTCCTATAATATAAAGAACTTAAAAAGAAATCTATATTCCATTCTGCATCTTTGAGCATCAGAAAAACCCATCTATTTCCATTGCTTCTTGTTACAGACTTAACAGGATTCTTAAAGAAGCAAATATGGGGTACATATAGGGACAGGTACACATACCCTGGTGCCAAAAGTTGCAAATTTAAAAAAGCTAGCACTGCTAGAAACATTGCAAAATCCACAAAATAACACTATTTTAACTAAATATCTATTATACACTTCTATAATACTATTTTCTCTGAAGTTTTGACTTCGTAGTCTTCAATTGCAGAATGGCAAAGATTTTGTAATATCATTTTCTAGTGAAAAAAATAGATCACTTAGTCTTTCTAATCTTCTAACATGACTCATCAAAATTTATTTTTTATTATTTATAGCTTAGAAATTTTTTTTCAGCTCTTTAACTTTCACGTATTGATAACATGATGTATTGGGGGGAAACTCTAAGTTTCTTTCATACATGAGCTGTAAGATTTAAGTTTCTTGTACAGGGAACCATCTTAAATATCCCCACATTATTCAAGATATATCACAATACATCTTCCAATTCTGCACTTTCTTTTCCTGATGCTGTATGAGTCAGCGTAGTGGAAATCAGAATATTCCTGGTAGTCATTCCTTCACTGGGGCAGCTAGGGACAACTTAACTCCACGTGGAAGTAATTGTGAATGCATAAACGCATACTACTATCCCATGCTACACTAAACTCTCCAATTCAGCTTCCCTTTTGCCATGTCTCAGAAATGTTCATGGCCTCTCCAACACCATCTGACATGAGAGAAAGTTAAAGTAGAAATAAATAGCAATCAATCTTAATTGATTGCAATTAAAATCTCTTATTTTAGGAATTTTACACATTGCTAGGTCCCTCCCAGAGCCCATGGAAGAGGCCAGTGAAAGCAAGGAGTCTTCCCAGGGTACAGCCTCCTCTGATCACTGAATTGGGGTATAATTTTTCTATGGTCCCTCATAGCAAATTTGGCAGGCCAAATTCCTCTGCTTATTTCAAGAGAATTTACCTAGGCTCTGCATGAACTGGGAGCCCATATCCAATGTCTCAATCAGCATTTTAAGGAGATAGAAATTCAGAATTTGAGATTTAGAACTAAAAAATAAATTAGCAACCACACAATCCCCCACTCCATAGATGATTAAACTGAAATCCAAGGAAAGTAATATGAGGATAGATTTTTTTCTCAGTTCTCTTGTGAATCCATTATTTAAGGATCATAAAATCTGTATTGAGTATTTTCCATGTACAAGGCCTGAATTTCCACTGAATCCTCACAATCAGCTTATGGGATAAATGAATCCCATTTTACCTATGAGAAAACTGAGACTCACAGAAACTAAGTTTCTCACCTAAATTTACACAGTAAAATTTAATCCAGGCAATCTTTCTAAAGTCAGCTTTCTTGAGTACCATGTTGTATCACCTCCAACTACTTGTGTGGGTATAATCTCCTCCCACTAAAACAATATAAATAATAATACTTTTTTGGCATGTTTTATCCGTTTATAAATTACTTTCACATGTATCAACTTTGTAGGTTGTTACACTGCCCCTAAAATGTGTTACATAAATTATTATTACCCCATTTTATGAGATAATTAAGGTTTACAGACATAAGGATATTTATGTTACCATTTACTCTAACAAATGACGGAGGTGATCCTCAAATCTTTCTATTCTAAATCTCATGTTATTTCTTCCTAGTCTCACTGGACTCGAACTATTTAGATGAACTACAACCACCTCTGTCATTGGAACTTCCAGTAGTCAGTAGGATCGATGGCCTGTAGAAGCAAGATCAGGCTAGGCTGAGATGCTTTTCCTTATAGCTTCCTCCCAATAGGCCTGTATTTGAGATCTCTCTCTGAGGTTACAGACTCCTGAAATCTCTTCCATTGAACAGATATTGAAAAGACATTGGACTTTGAAAAGTCCAATTGGAAGCATATTGGACTTCAACTGCAAAGTATTTATTTTCCATATGTTACACTAAAAGCATTTGAAGTATAACCGTAATAAATCTGAAAATTATTACTAAAGTATGAAGTTTATTCATCTATAACAATACTTGTTTACATTCTGCGAGAGCTTGGTATAGTCTATAATTTCATCAACCCCAATGTAAAGACACTGTTTTGCCTGTTTTTCTTTCTTCTCATGTTTTTCCCTCATGTAAATCACTTAATTTAACATAAAGTTTAGGTATGGATTAGAGCTGGAGACATCAGTATGAATTCATGTTTAACTTGATATAGATACAGATGATTACATATAGAAATGTGTATAGCTATGCGTACATACAGGGTTAGTATACATGCAGATATTTCCATGCTCTGTCAAATGAAAGGATCTAAAAGAAACACTATCATAGCAACTAGCACTCCTAATGACCAGATTTCATTTCTAATACCATTCTCCAACAAATAGAACCAAGATTCCTTGGAGAAATAGTTGATTCTAGGACTGGGGCATGAAATGTACAAGATAAGCTTACAGTATTTTGTCATGCCATGAAAGAAGGAAAAAAGGAAGGGTGGAAAGAAAAAAAGAAGGTAAGAAGGAGGGAAATATGGAAAGAAAAAAGAAAGGAAGGAATAAAAATAATGATGAGAGTATGTCAAAGAATATAAAAGCCAGATGAAAAACCTCCCAATGGCCAAAGATAAAACAGTTTGAGTAGCAACATAAAGTGGTACAGGCTTATAACCCAAAGTATGAAATAAATACCCATGGGTCCATACTGATATAAATAAAATTAAATAACTAAATGGGGGAGAATAGACAAATCTCCCTTGCAGATAAGTTCCATATACTCTGGTAGACACTCCACCCCCCAGTAAACTGGAGCATAACTCTGTATGTAGATTATGAATAATGACTTCTTCCAAGGGATACAATTTGGAAAAAAGAAAAAAAAAAAAAGAGTACGTTTCCTGTGCAGAAACCTGGCAAACACTACCACAGCCAAGTGATCAAGTTTAACGTCAACAGTGCTGTCATGTTGATTGCATGTACCCTTGATATAATGTAATTAAATGGGACTTTGCCTCTGTAGTCCTCCTCTCAAAACCCAATAACCCCAGTCTGATCATGAGAAAAGCATCAGACAACTCTCAATTGAGAGGTATTCTACAAATTATCTGATCAATATTCTTAAACTGTCAAGGTCATAAAAAATAAAGTTTGAGAAATTGTATAACAAAAAAGAGCTTAAGGAAATATGACAGCTAAATGTAGTGGGATGTCCTAGATGGAATCTTGAAAAATGACACTAGGTAATAACTAAAGAACTTTGAATAAAATATGGGGTTTATTTAATAATAATAATAATAATAATAATGCATTGATATTGTTTTTAATTGTAACAAATTCACAATACTAGTGTAAGATGTTAATAGTAAGGGACACTGAGTGCTAGGTATAGGGGAACTCTCTGTACTATCTCCTCAATCTTTCTGTAAATCTAAATCCCTTCTTAGGTAAAAAAAGTTTATTTTGAAAGTACTTCTGTATCTTAGAAAAAGACAGTAAAATGTTAATAATAGTTTCAAAAGAAAATAAACGACAAATACTGACTTCTACCCATGCTGAGGAATACTAACTTTGGAGAACAACAAATATATATACTCATATAAAATTTCACCTTCAAAATTAAATACTGTACATATCGCCTAAAATCATTATACTTCAGTTTTTCCCCAAACATCTACAGCACATTTTCATTGAATGAGCAGATAAGCATTTACATGTAAGGTTCAAATGACAAATTTTACCCATTTCAGAGATGCTGTGGAGTTTTGTGTCAATATTACATGCATTTCAGGTTTATGCAGGCAGTTACAATTGGAAGCCTTTTTTAATGATGAGAACTCTGAATATGTCCATCTTACACAATAAAAGTGTTCATAAGATTGTCTCTTGAAGCATTTCGTTTCCTTTGACTACTGTTAAAAAGCAGAGAACATTAATACACATATAACGAGGTAAAACTGGCCAAATATTTTTACAGATGGGATTTAAGTCTCCACAGAGAACTTAAATCAGTCTTTCTCTTAACCCATGTTTCACTCTATTGTTGAGCTCAATAAGATCTAAAGACATAATGCAAAGATTCCAATTCAGATTTAGCATGTTACATTAGCAATGGTTGTATGTTACTATTAAATTTTGAGAAAATATATCCTTTAGTCAGTTGCCTTTAAAAAAGTAAAATAAAATACCCAACAGAATTTTTAAATTATTTGTCACCTCAGCCAAACAACTCCCAAAATTTATCCAAAGAGACAGTATATATAATATTAGTTCATAAAACTTGAACAATTTGGAAAACTTCACTGAAATACTATGAAATATTGTATTATAAAACTAACATAGTATAAATAGAAATAAGATTGGGTGTACTGGGGTAGAATAAGGAAAATATGGTAAAAAGGATAAGACATAGCAACAGAGATTGTTCTGAAAATGGAAAATTAGAGAAATTTGCACTAATATCAAAGAAGCCGAGAGAAAAAATAAATAGATACTTTAAGGTGTAAACAGGTCATCTGTAAGGGATATCAGCCAAGATGGCATATCCTTGTAATGATACGATAATTTAATGATTAAGTATATAGGTATTTGAGAAGAAACTTAGATCATTTCTTTGTTAGCTGTAAAAACTTTCAGTGGGTTGATGAATATTCCAACACAGCAATTCATATCTTCTTTTCTAAGAATTAGTAAGAGAAAGAAAAAAATATTGCCACAAAGAAAAGAAAAATTCAAGGGTGGAGATGGTGATTAGAATAATGTGCAAATTCGAATAATAACTATGATAAAGATGCATTGTTCCATGGCTTCCTTTAATGCACATTCAGAATATGGCATTTTTACAGTAAAACAAATACTTTCCCATAACTTCAACTCTTCAAAAACTTTTGATGCATGTAAAATAATTTATTTGTGAATGTACCTAATATAATTTCTGTTATATACTCAAATACTTTCAATTTTTGATTTGTTGTTTGTATCTGACTACTTCCACAGAGATGACTGGGTAAATACCTCTGGCCTCAAGCCTCTGAGCATTTTTCAGATGGAGAAGAATTTTTTCTTCTTCTTCTATTATTGCCTAAACCTGCATCTTATTCCACAAGTCTCTAGGAAAGTTCCCAATTGTTCTTTGGGGAATATTTATTCTAGTCGTTTCTCTTTGATGGAACCCTACACAGTAGTTAAATAAAGGAAATACTCTCTCTCTACAAACATGAAAAAACTGAGACCTGGAGAAGTGATTTGTCCAGAGCCACAAGTAATGCCAGAGACAGAAGCTGAAGCACAGTATTCCTCTTATCTCGGTCATTGGCATGAAGACCTATTACCAAAAAGCTACTTTTCAGAGTCAGGAATATAGTCTGCAACCTATCATTAAATTATCATTAATAATAAATATCCTTATTTTTTTAGAATATCCTTTACCCAACACATGTACACAAAATGCCAAATGTCCCTAAAGATAAAAGAATGATGTTTTTTAAAACTATAGGTAAATAATCAAACACAAAATACCTAAAGAACAGTCGAAAATAGTGGTATTTTTATTAAAGTGACTAGGTGCCTTTTGAATAGCATCATGAATTGTTCCAATCCTGAGAAAAGTGATTTCTTTATTCCTTCCTTCATTCAATATTTGTTGAACACTAGACATAATGGGCAGAAAGGGAAAAATAAAAGGAAAACTAAGAGGACATAATAAACTAGCTATACACGTTTATTTATTTTTATTTCACGGTCACCTGGCACTCACTATGCTTCTGGTACTGTTCTAAGAACTTTTACAAATATTTACAAATATTTAAGCATCATAAAATCCTAGCAGGTAGGTGCTATAATTATCCCCGTTCTCAGATGAGGAAACTGGGAGAGGGAGGTTAGTTGCTCACGGTCACACAGATGGAAAGTGGCAGAGCTACAATTCAAATGCAGGTGGTTCTGCCTCCAGAACCCATGCTTAGAATCATGACACTGTGCTACCTGTTTAGTCGTTTAATTAATATTTCCATTAAATTGACAACTCTCTTCAAATTTTTAGAAGTCTTCGCTGAGCGATGGTTGCCATAGGTGAGGGATTTAAGGGAAGATCTCACTAAGGTCCCATCAAGCTCTTACCTATGTCCTGTGAACAATAAATCGTTTATTTCACAATATAATAAGGATTTGTTAATTTTTAGACAGTAGATCAGCATAATCAAGAAATTGAATAACAACAGTACTTTGATCGAATGCCTAATACAGTCTCTTATTGTTAAATACCCCTGTGTTTTTTCTGCTGTTATCCTGATAAATTTGAAAATTCACCATTAATAGTCCATCAATATATTTATTGAATAACTACTGCAAGGTGTAGAGATATGCACCATGGGAGCTTTAAATAGACACAGGCTCTTTCTCTCCAGAAGCTTATGATCTAGTTGAGATCATAAAATGTACTTCTCTAAATAAGCAACTAATCATATAAAGCAGTATATATAAATGTCAAAAGAGTATTATAGATAATAAGTTCTATAAGGAAGTTAGGGGCTTGTTTCTTTCTGTTCCAGTAGTTTATTATACATACCCTTGTTAGAACAATTATTACATTATAATTATTCACTTGCTGGGTCTAATATACCCGCCTGTCTCCTCCATTAGAATGTAAGCCCCTTGAGGGCAAGGATACAGTTTTGTTCATCATTGTGTCTATAAAGTTTAGTTGTGAAATGGCCAGTCAATATGGTATCTCTTCTGCCACCAGACTAACCTAGGCTTTTTCACATGGCAGCTGGCAGGGTTCAAAGAACAGGGTTGGGGTATACAAGGCTTCTTGAGGCTCAGATGTGGAGTTGGCACAAAGTCACTTTGGGCCTTCTGCTGGTCAAAGCAAGTCACAAGGTTAGCTCACATTTGAGGGGTGGGGAAATAAACTCCGCTCTTGATGGGAAAGAGCAGCAAAACCACATTACAATGAGGTGTTTATACCAAGAAGGATGAAGATTGTGGTCACTTTTACAATCTATCATACTCACTCATAGGATTAGGAAGAAGATTAAGAAAACAAAACATCTAAAGGATTTAGACTAGTGTCACCGCACAAGTAATGCACTCAATAAGTATTAACTATTATTATTCTGCTCAAGGTTGCCAGGAGAGGTTTCACAGTGGACACAGAAAGAAATCTGAGTTTGATCTTGAAAAATAGGTGGGGTTTCCATATGTAGAGAAACAGGGGGCTTAGGGGCATGGGCTTTGGTTGTAGGAAAGTGGAGTGTGTTCAGAAAACAGCTAACAAGAGACTTCCCGGAAGAGCTAGAACTAGATCCTAGGAACCCAGAATGTTTGCCATGCAGTTAGGGCTTGACCCTGGGGCAAAAGTAAACCACTGGCTCTTGACAAAAATACTAGTCAATAGCACCATTTCTTATCTTTTACTGTCATTTTAGATTCTTTGTAACTTCAATAAGCTTTTTTGATGTCGATGGCTTTATGATATCTTTGGCCATGTCCACCCAAGATTTAAACTAAAACATGAGTTTTATCTGGGTTTTGCCATTCTCTGGATTTGAAGGAGCTTTGAAGTCCTTTACTCAATTTTATTCCATCAGTAAAATAAGATAATTTCTCTCTTTATCCATCCATTTTACAATGATAGTAATCTTAAAGGTCAAGCTACAGGAAGTAGTATTTACTCACGAAAAGACACACGGGGGAGGCCAGGCTCTGATGTTCTTACAAATTGGTGATAACTCATAAATCTTAAGCAATCTTGATCTTAAGGAAAGTCGAGAATGGAGAAAATAAATTTTAATGTGGCTGCCCCTTCACGTTAAACAGCAAAACATTTTCTAGAGCTGCCCTGAAGATAATCCTGAGTTTATGCAGTCCAGTAGTTTGTAGAACAGAGATTGTTCTAAACTACTGGAGCCACTGACCCACCCAGGTCCCTGCCACCCCGAAGGGTGACCAATCCTCTCAGAACTAGTGGCAGCTCTAAGTAGACTGTTCAGTGGTGACTGTTTTAGAATCTTTCCACAGTACGTAGTTTAAATGCAGATTCACTGATGAATAATTTTGATAATTCTGTCCAAGTAGGAAGACTGCTTGAATTAGATGACTACATGATCATACTTAATTTTTTTAAAGACAATTCTGGCTTATGCCATGTGAAATTCATCCTGCTGAATGCTCTTGACTAGTCACGTCCTTCCTGTCATTTTAAAAACAATAGTGGCAGAGATGCAAGCTGCTGATAGTGCTCAGCAGGACAGATCAAACACACAGATGCAATTTCTGTACGTTGAACAGTGAAGTAGGATAAAATTCAAATACTTGCCATCGCTTAGTAGCTAGCAACTGATTGCTGCAAATTGAATCTTTCATAACGGGATTTATTGTAAATAGTGTCATATCATTTGTGAGTTCTACAATAATTTCAGTCAAAGCCAGTGCAAGATGTTGGAGGTGTGAAATTTACATGATATATATGCTAGTTTACACACAGATTGTGAAGGGATCTCTTATATTACCAATATTCTTTTTTTAATTGCTTTCAGAATAGCTATACTTGTATTTTTTCCTCTGGAATTTTAAACAGTCTCAAATAGTATAACTTTAAAGCTCAGAAGAAAGCAACCTAGCCACTTCATTTAGCACTTGTTTCAGAATTGCAAGCCCCCTCACTTCCCCTTCCACTCTAGTTGTTATATAAGGATTAAAATTACAGGTGATCAAAATTTTTGAAATGTAGCTTTATATTATTTAGAAGCAACAAAGATCCCAATAATCATAATTACTGATCAAGACAGCCTATCGGGGAAAAACACCAAACAAACAGAAATTCAAAACTGAGATATTTAGAAGTCTACAAAACCTACTTCAATTCCTCTATGATAGAATGGAAAGATGGAAATAATTTAAGTAATCAATACCCTTATTTGCCTTCAAATTTAGTTCAGGTACTTCATTGAAGGCTCATAAAAGATCAATATCAAATGGTACAATACAAATTATACTTTGCAGTATGAAAGTTTGGTGACACTCCATGTACTTGATAGCTTGAATTGCTAATGAAACAAAATCCCAGAAAGGCATTCTATTGATAGTTACACAATCTTTCTGTTCAAGACCTAAATAAGGAAAATTGAAAAAAGAAAAAAAATCAAAACAAATAATAGCACCCAAAGATATGAATAATCTGTTTTCTTCCCCCCACCCCACCTCTCTAAATGAAAAACTCTTTTTTTATCATTTTACCATGTATTTCGTTTTTTCTATTCTAAATATAAATATGAGAATGCAGCATCTCAGCAAGATCTGAATAAAGAAGTCTTACTTTCAGATAATCTAGGATCTTAATAGACAAGGGCCTTTGCGAGGGATAAATGCTTCAGATCAGTCCTTCATTTAAGAGGAAATATCCCACATGCATGTTAATGTTTACCATTCTAAATGGGGAATTCCCTATTTCTGAACCAAAGAATTTCAGTTTCCCCCCTCCCTTAAGCAGGTGTCTTTCCATCTCTCAGAAATCAAAGGGGAAGGTAGAAAGACAGCCTTTCAGTGGCACCCCAATGTGTATTTCAATAAGTTTACTAATCAGAGCACACATAAATTAGAATGAATCATGTTCACATATTTAATAGCAAACAAAACTCAATTTAACTCATGTTCAGCTTTCTTTCACGTTTATTTTATTCAAGGGCATACCTTCCTTTTTCTGCTTTTTTTTCCCCCTTTCTTTCTTGGACACCTCCAACCCCCCATTGACAACCAAAATGCAGGGCTATAAATGTAAGGGCATAATAATACATCATGAGATAAATCTAGAGAACATGTCCTCTACAAAAATGCACATGAATCTCTGGTACACCTAAAATTCTGGAATCATGCTGGGGTTTGGTTTGCATGCTAAGCAGGGTCAAAAATGTGAGCTGGATGTGGTCATCCTTTTCTATCAGATGAGCTCCAAAGTTGAAAGGTTACAGTTGTGAAATTGTAGCTAGGTTTCTTAGCCCTTGATACTAGCTCCTGCGGATCAAAGACTCCTAATTGAAAGACAAATCTGACACTATGATAATCTCCCAATAAAAAAAAAAAAAAATGTGACTTCTGAACTCTCATCTGTTGAAGCGCTGACAGAGAAGTTCAGAGATGGTTGTTTAACCAGACAAAATTATAGTGAAAATATGTTTTCCAACATATTTTAAAGCTTGAATAGTGTAGGGAAACACATATAAAGCAAAGGACTGTCCTCTATTCTGTCTACCAGCTCTGCTCTCCCCAACCCCTGTTTGTACAGTCAGCCACTCACCTCTTAGGCAAGGGCTAGTGTCTTTCAAGTCAGACTCACACCCCAAATACCAAGACACTGTAAAGTGGCATCTTGGCATACTTTGAGATCAGACAGTTTCTGCATTTCATAGTGTGGGGGGGGGGGTGAGAAAGGGGTGGGAGGGAAAAGCAGCATACCAATTTAGTGAAATCTGGAAACAAGAGCATATATACAGACAAAAAAAAAGTTTGCATATTGCACAGAGCGCTTAAGATCATAAATCTATGCATGAGAAAGATGTAGTGGAAATTTTGGGGGGGATTAGAGTTTATTTTTGTCATCTCTGTGAGACAGCTACTCATTCATCCAGATCACAGCTAAGAAAAAAGCTGGTCACAGAAATTAGCAGTTTCAGCTCAGCAGCGAAGTCGCCAGCCTGTGAAGGCAGAGAGAAATTGACTAATTAGCAATGCGCACTAAAACTTGACGGTTCTTTATAGAGAGAGAGAAGAGAGAGGGAGAGAGAGGGAGAGGGAGGGAGGGGGGCTCGCTTTTTCCCCTTCTTTCTTCCAAAGATGTTTGAAATCGCAGTCATTTACGCTCGACAATTTTTACAATAGCCTTGAGCCATAATTTTGCGAGTCTCTCCAGCATCCATCCCCCTGTATGGTCTCTCTCTACTGGCCAAGCACGACCGTTTCTCTCCCCAACCGTGGATTTCCTATTACTCTCGTTACGACTCACTGAGCCCCAGGCCCAAGGATAATGATGTGTTGTTTCTTGGTAGCATAATTTGTCACACGTACATTTTTTCTTCTTCTTCTCTTGCAGAAAGCTCTGCTCCCTCTCTCTCTCTCCCTCTCTCTCCCTCTCTCTCTCCCTCTCTCTTTCTCTCTTTTCTCCCTCTCCTACATTTTCTTGCTGTTGCTAATTCATGGTGATCAAATGATGTACGACAAAATAAATTGTAAAGAGTGACTGCCTGGAGTTGGGAACCAGAAGGTGTTTTCCCCCTCCCAAGGAGAGAGCAAACCTTTAAAAAGGAAGGACAATTGATTTTTGGGGGGGAGCTTAAGTGAGCCTTGACTTTGCAGCTGGTTGAAAGCAGGTAAGTTTCTGGCCTTGTGTCTGCCTTGTGTGTATTTTGATCTGTCTTTTGGATTGTTGACGGGGGAAGGGACTGGGAGGGAGACGGGGGGCGGGTAGTTGTGTGGCAAACGCTCATAAAGAATTAAACTGTTGCAAGAAATAAGCGGATGAGGGGAAAAGGCAAAGGAGAAGAAGGAAGGGGAACAAGAAAAGATGGGGGGGGTGAACAACGAAGCGGGGAGAGCGAGAGAGGTTTGACCTGGTCCACTTAAAGGGAGAGACTCAGAGATGTTTCAGGAAAGCCAAAGCTTTGGGGGCGAGTGTGGGGGGATGCTGCCGGGGGAGGGAGCTCGAGGGAGGTTAGGGTCCCCCTGGAACGGGATGTAAAGTGAGTCGAGAGGAGCCCAGTCTGGTATAAATAGGAAGCCGACGGTCCAGGACCGGCGCCAGGCAGGGCAGAGTGAGCCGCAGTGGAAGGGGCAGGTCCGGCGGGATCCTTCTGAGCCGGGCGGCGGCGGCGGCGGCGGCGGCGGAGGCGGCTGTCCCCGGCTGGCTGGCGCGCGGGTGGGATGTGGGCAGAGGGTCCCTTTCTCCTCAGCCCTAGAAGGTGCAATTACAGGTTAAGGACCTGGCGTATCGATTTCGCCTAGCCTTCCCCCATCCTGCCCTCCTCCGTCTAGATGTGGGCAGCTCAGACTTTTTGCAGAAGTAGTTCCAGGGCCAGGGGAGTGGGGTTGCCCGGGTGGGGGCTGCTGGGGGCTATACCCGGGGGGCTCGGAAGGAAGCTTCGGCTGCGGGCGACAACGCTGGGTGGGATGCAGAGACCCCGTTAGGAACACCGCCCTCGCCCCCCCCCCCGTGTTGGACAGCCCCCACCCCTCCCCCAACACCTGCCTGTTAACTTGAACTTCTCACAGTTACTTCAGTTAAAGCCACTGTGCCTAATGCCCACGAGGGAGGACCATGTACACGAATCCCTCCTGGCTCTTGCTCCAAATCCACCCCAGTGGCTCCACTCCTCCTTCCTCATCTTCCTCAGTGCCGCCCGGCAAGAAAAGGGGAGATACGCGTCTGAACTTCCGCGCCTTGAAATGCATAGCGGGGTGGGTGGGGGGGTGGCAAGGAGGATAGGGGGCCGTGGGTTTGGGGCCGGAGGGATTCTCCTGCCAGGTTTAAAGGCGTCTCCGGAAAATAAGCAAAACTGAGTGGTGACGGGGAAGCCAACAGTTTGCGAAGCAGGGAAGCAGGCAGGGCTGGGGTGAGGGAAATGAGCTAGAATTGATAAGGACAGCTCCCGCCTCTGCCGAGTCCACTGAGCTGGTCCTCACCGCGCTCCGCTGCACTTTCCCGGGAGAAGAAAGGGCTTTATCTGCTCTCTCAGACTGTTAGCCCAGGAGTTTCTCGGGGCAACACGGATAATCGAAGGAGTTCCCAGCTTTTGGAGGGTTAAGAATCACCCACCCGCACGGTAGTCAGGCCCCCTTTTCTATCCCCCAAAACTGGACCAACTGCGAAACTAAAAGCTGCAGGCACAAGTTGGCCGGGGATCTCCGCCGTCGGTCGCCTCTGCGCTCTCGGGGCACCCCTGGCTCCCCACTCCCTGGCCTGTTCCTTCATCCGGCCCGGCATGGACACAAGCCCACGAGGTGTCTCGGCCTCAGCCTGCACTTTGCCGTCGCTGCTGCCACCGCTGTCGCTGCCAAGAGCCGAGCCCGGGTGGTTTTAGGAAAGTGAGGGACGAAGTGTGTAGGCGGTGGCAAGAGTAGCAAGGAGCAGAAACGGCGCACGGACCCCAGACAGGGCCGTTCTGGTGGCGCTCACGGATCCGGCGCCTTCAAACCTCCCCCGTGGGGTCGGGGCCCGGAGGCGCGCCGGGCAGAAGCCAAGCTGAGCACTGATTGTTGTTCTTCGCTCTCCCCTCCCCTCCACACCCTTCCCCACCCCGGCCACACCCCACCCCCTCCACTACTCTTCTCCCCTCCCTCCCATCCCCCACCCCTGTCTGCCAGGCTGGAGGAGGGTTTAAAGCCAGGTGCGCGGAGTCAGCTCGCCATGTCCAGATCCGGGGACAGGACCTCAACCTTCGACCCCAGCCACAGCGACAACCTGCTGCACGGCCTCAACCTGCTGTGGAGGAAGCAGCTGTTTTGCGACGTGACCCTGACGGCCCAGGGCCAGCAGTTCCACTGCCACAAGGCCGTGCTGGCCTCCTGCTCGCAGTACTTCAGATCCCTCTTCTCCAGCCACCCCCCTCTCGGGGGAGGGGTCGGCGGCCAGGACGGCCTGGGAGCCCCCAAGGACCAGCAGCAGCAGCCGCAGCAGCAGCCGCCACAGCCACAGCAGCCGCCGCCACAGGAGGAGCCCGGGACTCCTTCCTCCTCCCCCGACGACAAGCTGCTGACCAGTCCCCGGGCCATCAACAACCTGGTGCTGCAGGGCTGCTCGTCCATTGGGCTGCGCCTGGTGCTCGAGTACCTCTACACGGCCAACGTGACCCTCTCCCTGGACACGGTGGAGGAGGTGCTGTCGGTCAGCAAGATCTTGCACATCCCCCAGGTCACCAAGCTCTGCGTACAGTTCCTCAACGACCAGATCTCGGTGCAGAACTACAAGCAGGTGTGCAAGATCGCAGCACTGCACGGCCTGGAGGAGACCAAGAAGCTGGCCAACAAGTACCTGGTGGAGGATGTGCTGCTGCTCAACTTTGAGGAGATGCGCGCCCTGCTGGACTCGCTGCCGCCCCCCGTGGAGTCAGAGCTGGCGCTCTTCCAGATGTCCGTGCTGTGGCTGGAGCACGACCGCGAGACCCGCATGCAGTACGCGCCCGACCTCATGAAGCGCCTCCGCTTCGCGCTCATCCCGGCCCCGGAGCTGGTGGAGCGGGTCCAGTCAGTGGATTTCATGCGCACCGACCCGGTCTGCCAGAAGCTGCTGCTGGACGCCATGAACTACCACCTGATGCCCTTCAGGCAGCACTGCAGGCAGAGCCTGGCCAGCAGGTAGGAGATAACAAAGAGGAGAGCTGGGGTGGGGGCGAGCCCATGAGGCCGGAGAGAGGGTGGGGGCAGGGAGGAGCGGGGAGAGGGCTGGGCTGGGCGGGAGGCTCTGGCAGGCTGAAAACAAACGCAAACAAACAATTCAGACTGTGTGGGGAAAGTCGATTTCATAGTCCCTGAAAGGTCAACAGACAACCGGCCTAATAGCATCCTTGAGCACTAGAAAGCCCATGTTCTCAATATCCCCAGAGCGAGAAGTATGAGGCTTGTGGACCGAAAGTGACAGGCAGGTGTGCCAAAGACCAGGGCAGTTAGAAGTGCAGCTCTGGAACCCTCTCTATCCAGTCCTCCCTCCAAATCTCAAAATGAGCTTGTTTAAGGAAGAGGTTTCTGCCATGAGAAGTTCCTACCCCACATCACCTCTTTCCTGCTTTGGGCCAGCAGAAATGCCTAGCCATGCTTAAAGAGGAAAGCTTTCATTCTTTCTGTCAGAAGCTCAAGTAATTTTTGTTTTTCAGTGCTTGGGATATGCTCCCTTTGGTGGTTAGAGCTCCAAATGCCATGTCTATTAAAATGCTACTGGAAATTCTGGCATCACATACCCAGGCAAACTTTTCTATCTTTGAAAAGCCTTTCCTTTTCACTTTTAAAAGAGCAAAGCAAAAGGTTTCAGGGTGTCAGAGTGAAAATGCCTATTGGCTCCCATCTCAAAAGGGAGTAGCACAGTTGAAAATTGGAAGGAGGGGAGTCATCTAGTTCCAGTTAGGTCTGCGTGCCTGGTCAGAAGTCACAAAGAAATTGGGGAGTTGTTCTGGCTGTTGTTGATATTTGGAATCCGTCCCTTGTGTGTGTTGCAAATAGGATTTAATGTCAAAGGGGAGAGAGAAACAATGCCTTTTTAAAATGCTGCTGAGTTGGGTTTTTGTTTTTTTTTTTTAAAGACAAGACTGTAGGAATTGACGATCATGTTTTATTGGCTCCAATTTAAAAACCCTTTTTGATGAGCCTTAGCAGAGGGTTGCTTTCTCTTTTTAGAAAAGAGAAGCATTATCTTCTCAGTTTCTCATGATAAAACACCATGATTCCAGATGCCAGGCAACCCCAGCCTAGTCCAGAATGTTACATTAGAAGGTACATGGTATAAAAACCCATCATGGCATTTTCCCATTCAGAAGGATTTCTAAACGATGGGGTTCACTTTGTGCAGCTTTATGGAACTAAATGTTTATTTTTTTTCCATTGTGATGTTTCTACCAGACCTAGCTAACTAAAGTTTTAAGAAATGGAAGATATTCTCTACAGTTGTTTAGGCAACACTGGTGTTCAGGTGAAGCCCACAGGGGCATAGGAAACCTTGAACTTAGAAGTCTTGTAAGTTGATTTTTTATATATTTGTGAGAGATGAGTTAATAAATTGTGATGTCAAAAGCTAACAGTAAGACAATAGCACAAGCAAGAACTCAAGCCCCTGTGTGCTTGAATAGTGAACACAGGAGTACAAATGAGAACAAGAACGTGGAATATATTTTTATTTTGTAAGAGTTTTTGATTTGTCTAAACATCAAGATGGTAAGCTTTGTGTGATGGGTAAATGTCATCACACAATGGGCATTAATGATTAATATTCTGTTATTTTAACTTTTATAACTTTTAAATGACCTACAAGTATACTTAATTTAGCATATATCATATATTTGCAAGATTCAGACAACACAGTTATAGACCTGAATGTACATTTATTCATATTTTTAAAAATATATACAACCTAGTATCAATTCAAAAACCCAGAAGGATAATAAAATTAAGATTTAACTTGTTCTAAGAGTAATTTGGGAAAATGAGCATTATAAATTTGAGCCAATAAATAATTTCTGAAGCCCTCCAAACACTTTTATCTAATAAGTGTGTCCTAGGGTTCATTGTTACAAGAGTTGACTTTCAAAATGCAAAATCCATTTCCCACCTTAGTCTGAATTCAGTGCACCAGCTGGGGCCTGCTGGCTCTGTCCTAGTGGATGGCTGAGATACCACGCTGCCTGGCTCCGTGACGACACCTTCCAGCTTCACTGGGCCATATCATTTGAAGGATATGTAGTGGTGTCTGACCACTGAATGCTTACAAGTGTCATGGATGCTGCAAGAATCTGATACTTCTGCGTAGGAAGAGACTGGATTTTCCTTTACAAGCGGAAGATACAGAAAATAGTTCACGTGAACCTATTGTTGATCTCAAAGTAACATAATTTAGATTTCGTTACATTATTGGTAACTATAGCATATTAATTTTTAGGGGCTAATATTCTAATTTTAATTCACAGAAAGAGTGCAAGAATAATCATCAAGTTCTTTAATGTAGGCAAAAATGCTGTGAGTTGCAATCAATGGCATTATAGTGACCTACTTATTATAATATCAGCATAATATAAAAATGTTCTTTCAGCCTTACATGTAGTTTAACAGAGAGATAAATGAATTAAGCAATTGTTTTTGCTATTGCATCGCTTTTATTGAAGGCCATTGAATGGAAGGGCATTGTATTTATTACTCTTTAGCCACCTGTAGTTCTTAAAGTCTAAATATGAAAGAGTTCCTCAAATCCAAAGGAGTTGGAAAATTAAAAATGACCAGTCTGTTGGAATAGAACAAAATATAAGCAAATAGAATAACTTCAAAGAGAACTTATTTTTTAAGAATATATGTTATTTATAGAGAGTAGATCTATTAATGTAATAAAACTTAAACATGTTTGTAAATATTAAGTAATTTTAAATTTTTCGTAAGTCTAGAAAGATAAAACAACTCAAGCATAAAGACTTTATCGATACCCAAAGTAATTTTTAATTTTTACTCTATTGCTTAGTCCTTTTTGAGTATGTCATTTATGCTCAGATTCATATTTTATTTTAGCAAACTAAGCATTAAGAAAAATAAATTTAAAAATAAAAGACTTATTTACATATATTTAAATATATACTTAACTAATTTAAAACAACAGGACTTTAGTAGACAAAACTTAAAATATTTTGAAGTCTTGTTTCTTAGTTATTTTCTTTTTATTTTATTACAAGAAGTACAAAACTTCTGGTATAAGTTCTTGAAAATGTTTCTGGAAAAGTCATTATTAAAGGATTATGAAGCATAAAAATTTAGTAAAGTGACATGACATACAATGTTTAGAATTTTAAGAAGTAAACATTGAATATTTAGAATTCTAAACATTGAATGTTTACAATATTAAGAAGTAAATATTAAGAAGATTATTAAATTTATCTTAAGTAACCCTAAAAGTTCCTTTTTTATTTGTATTTTTTTAATTTTAATGTGTAATTTAGTAATTGTCCCAAATAAATCAAATTGGACTAGATTAATTAACTTCTCCTTTACACTTTCATTTCACTTCACACAATATAACAGTTAAATAAATGCTTATTAAAAGTC
>NW_011888784.1:16794371-16805500 GCF_000151845.1 Pteropus vampyrus
TGTGTTCTCATCCACAGTGTTTTGCTTCTTGTTATGAGCCTCTCATAAGTGTACATGTAAGATATAATCTGGTGATTGTGCTAAAAGTTACATGTACACTTAAGACTTTCTTTTTTGAGAGAAACCTGGGAAGGTTAAATATTAGTATATCTGACTTTAAAAGAAGTAAAGGAGAGGTATTCTTCTAGGCCTAGGGTTGGCATTTTTTGTTTGTTTGTTTGGTTGGTTTTTTGTTTTTTGTTTTGTTTTCCGTGAAAGGTCAAATGGTAATTATTTTAGACATGATCTCTGTTGAAACTATTCGGTTCTTCCTTGGTAGCACAAAAACAGCCACGGACAACACATAAATGAATGGGCATGGCTGTGTGACAGTAAAACATCATTTGTGGACACTGAAATTTCATATGTTTCACATGTTATGAAATATTATTCTACTTTCGATTTTTTTCAATGAGTTAAGAATGTAAAAACCATCCTGTGAGTGTAATCTGTATAAAAATAGGAGGCAGGCTGCATTTGTTCTGTGAGTCACACTTTGCCAACCCTCTTTCTTGGCATTTAGGAGACATCAATAAACGAAATGGACACAAAATTTTGTCCTTATTCTAGTGGAAAGAATCCCATTGGTCTTCGTCCTTCCACTTGGAAAGAATTCAAGTCTAAATAATTCCTCCATGCCAAATTAGAATTTCAACTTTTCATAATAAGACATAAGAATTAATATAGCAATCCCAGAGAGATAAATAATGATTAAATAAAACAGTGAATGAGTTGCTCAACTACCATAGATTGGTCATCATTCAAAGAGGGTTAAATATCATTTCTATGGTATTTTAATAATCTCCATTTGGAAATCAGGGTAGTCAGGTATATTTAACCTATTGCTTTCTGAGATTGATGTACATATATTCAGCAAACTGATCTAGGCATATAAATAAACATGTGAACAACTATTTTTCTAAATGCCAACCTGTATCTCCAGCTGCTTTAATGAAAGGGAATGTGTTGTCAGCACTCCTGACTTCTGAGCGAATCAGATGGATTGAGTACAGTATGTCTACAGAAGCTCCAGCCTTCTTCAACGTGTGTAACCTCTGAAAGAGCACTCATGCAGTTGTAGGTTTGGCCTATGTGTTTATCTCCCTCATCAGATAGTGACTACTCTGAATATTTGTAATCAAAACACTTAACTCATTGCCTGACCTCGATCCAAAAATGTGAGTTCGATATGAATTGGTATTGGTCTTAAATACAATTAAGTTCAGCACTTAGGATCTGGCTCAGTTTAGTGTGAGCAGAAAGCCAAAATTCCTTCCTACTGGTGTATCTTACTTAGTTATTAGTCCTAAGATTAAGGGGCTAAATAATGAGGTTGCTGAGATTTGTCCCTATGATACTGATTTACTAAAAAACAGAATGAGCCAATATATTTTAAATAAATCAATAAAAATGAGAATTTCCAGCTTAACCATGAAAAAATGATTGTGAAAATAAAACAAACACAAAGCCTTGAAGCTTGGATTTGAACCAAGAGGTTTTCTCCCCCTCTAGGTTTCTGTGCCCTCAAGTACTACAGAAATCTAGGGGGGCAGGGGAATCACCCTTATTTCTGTGAAGACAATAGAAAGCTATTCATGTGAGTAATACTTACAGGTGATAAATACAACAGGTAGCAGCCAGAATTACCAAAATGCCTGTGTTTTTTAATAACACAAAATAAGATTAATTGGATATTTATTCTGTTTATATTTTCTTTCAAGAAAACCATTTTAACAATTGTTGCACCGTAAATGTTTATGCCTTCTGTCATTCATTTAGAATTTCAGAAAATATATTTATTGTCATGTCCTTTCCATTAACTTCCAAGATAATTCATGATGCATGAATTACTGCTGATGATTGCTTTAAAACAAAACAAATAAACACTATTATGATAGGGCAGGAGAGTGAGTTAACTAGGGAAAGGACCCTCAGTTGTAACATAGATGATACAGTAAATATGTCCATTTTACTGTAAACATCAGAAGGGCTTATATATTCACAAATAATATTAATGACAATAGGGTTAGAACTGTTTGCAATATTAGAAGCAAAAAGGTACTAGAGAAAGCATACCATAGTGAAGAAATGAAAATAGTGGATATTTATGATGTGAAGAAAGAAAATAAATCACAAGGAAGTGAAAAGAGAAGTAAAACGAGCAATAAGGAAAATGCAAGGAAATATGGGAAATCTCAAAAAAATTATTAAGAGATAATCTTAATAATTTTAATGTGAAAAAGAAAAAGAACTAGCAGTAGAGGAGGGTGGACAAGGAAAGTCTAGAGCTTGAGAATAGGCATTCAGTATTTTTTTTGGACAAATAGTTACAAATTTAGAAGCTTTTAAATCACAACATACCCAACTTATATAATTTACAGAATTAAAGACAGAGTTCCATTAAAAAGAAAAAAAGTCAGTCTTTAAAAGAAAAAGTGTTTCTACAAGAAAGAAAGGTCAGTTGTGGTACCTTCACTCCTATAATTTGATTCAGTTCAATAATTATATATTCGTATTCTGAGTTAATCAAGATGTTTCATAAAAAACCTCTTTGTTCTTGTGCTAAATGCACAATTTTCAGAAGTGTCAGGATTCAAAGGAGACAACCTGTTATGCCAACAAGAGATGAAAATATTACTGCATTCTTTGTAAAATCATCTTGATTCTCAGGATAATTGGAGCTTGCAGCAGACCTGAGAAGCAAGGGAACCTTCACAACCTTGGGTAGTTTTTCTAAACCATGCCCATGACCAAGTTCATGGTGGGAACTTGGGGTGACGCATTGCAATTTGCCACTAACAAGAAATTCTTCTGTGGAATATCCCCCACATTTGTATTGAACATATATAATGCTCTAGGCTCTATGCTAGGTTCTGAGATACAGAGCTGAACAAGACAGACACTTTCTTGACTTCATGTGGTTTATAGTATAAGGAAAAAGAGTAAATAATTATACAAATTAATCATACTGGTAACACGTGTTATAGATTAGAAAAGTGCCATGGGCTGGGATGCCATATAACACAGTGTATAACCTTGTCCGAGTGGACAATGAAGACTTTCTTTACAAAAGAGGTTTAAGATGAGCCTTGAAAGATCAGATATCCAAGTAATGAGTCTAGGGGAAAGGCAGGGTAAGGTATGCAAATGGGGAAAGCACAAGCTGAGAGACCAGAACTTGCATGAGCTCCTAGATAGGAAAGAGTTTGGTACCTTCCAGGAAATGACAGGTGTGTGTGGCTAGAGATTACACAGAAGAAGTTGTAGGTTCTAGTAAGGATTATCCACTACATGGATGAATTCCATAGTGGAAAAAATCAACATGTTTTTGACTTGAACGGAGAAAATAAGCAATACTATGGTGGAAACACTGCTGCCTTTGAAATTATAAACCTAAAAATGTTTTTTAGCTCCACTTAGCTGAGTCCCACATCAGTAAAAGGGGTTAATAATTGTAGTTCTACTTGCAAGCATTTTGGTCAGGATCAGCTGAGATAATGAAAAACTATATAAACTGAAAATGTTCTTTAAAATTAATTTTATTATTAATTTAAAAAACATATTAAGCAAAATGTACCTGAATACATGTTTGCCTATCAAGAAAACTCTTGAACATATCTGTGATTTCACTGATAGCACAGAATTCATCAGAGACTTTTAAAACCAGAAGAATGAAGTTGAAAGGACCCGAAGGTGAACACAAGGACATCAGAAGGAAGTGGGAAAATTAGAATTTCTGACTGTCCTCAGCAATTCATATTTAATTCTTCAAAGGGAAAATGATGGCCTTTTTAGCTATGAAAGTCTTTCACTTCTTCCTTTCATCAAGAAGAACCCTTCTTCTTTTTAATCTCATAAACTCAAGTTTCTCAGCTTCGTTTTCTGCTGCTTCCAGAGCCTCTCACATATGTCTGGTTCTCTGCATCCAGTGCGGCTGCGAGTGGGTTGGTAAATTCCACCTGTGCAGGGACTCTGAACTTCCTCAGCTCAGCTGGGCCACCGTATGGAGACTGGCTCACTGGAGGCTGCAGAGAAGTGAACTGAAGAATTACAGTCAGTTTCACTTCCCTGCCTTATGTGCCTTCAGGTGCCTCTGAAGACAGGCAAGGCCAGTGAAATGGAGAGGAGGAGGAAGAGAGAAAACACCAACATTAGAGAGAAAGAGTCCTTGAAAATGTGGAGGCATTGCTGAAAAATGTGGGTAGATGGATGGATGTGTGTGTGTGCGTGTGTGCGTGTGTGTGCATGTGTGTGTATCCACAGTTAATGTGTATGTCGTTGAGTGCCAGCTTTAAATTTTCTGTACAGTGACTTCTGAGATGTGTTTTTGTCAGCTAGAGGTCTATGTTGTATGTGGAGGTGGGGCGGGATATTCAACAATATCCTATAGGCTGGCACTTAGTGAGGAATTATTGGCTTGGAAGAGTCAATTTTTCATCAAAAAGAAAATAGTCATATTTGTAAATCTTACTTAGAACAAAGCAGCAATGTCTGGCCCTGATTTTTAGCATCCCTCACAACTAAAAACACCAGAACATCCTGGGCAAATGGAAAGGATTAGAATAGGGAATGTAAAATCTGTGAGTCAAAGAGGGAAACTTTGAAGGAAAAACTTTAATGCTTTAAAGATACATACTAGTACCTCATATTTATTAACAGGGGTTCATTGATACAGTGAGGGATTCCAGCCAATATTGGTGTATTATAGAGACAAAAGTATGTGCCTCAAAGCACAGACCAATTTGGTGGATTGGTTACTATGACAACTGTACCGCTACTGTCAGTGGCAATCCTTGTAATCTCCCTGTCTTAAGGTTTTCACAAGTGCTCACTCCAAATGACATTAGTTGGTAGAGACTACAAAGTAAAGATAGGCTATATAGAGATAGAAATAGATATAGATATGTGAATGAGAGAGAGAGAGAATATGGCATAATTGAAGGTACAAATAAAAAGTTTATGTTATAATGCAAATATCTTAAACAGTTCTATTGCACAGTAATTAAGACCTAAAATTCAGACAGATGTGAGTCAGATACCACCTTGACCATGTACAAGCTGGCTCTCCCTGGGTAATTTAACTAACCTATTTTTTTTTTCAGATTGTTTATCTATAAAATGTACACAATGCCCATCTCATTAGGGCAATTCTGAATGTTGGAAGAATAATGTACAATAATTAACGTAGAGCCTGGCTGTGAATTCTTAATCAATAGATTTTACTTTTATAAGAATAGTTCTATTTATACCCTTTTTGCCATTTTGTTCACTTGTTAGGACGCCTAATTCCACACAATATGTTCATTCTAGAGCTAGATTCTCATGGCTTGAGTGTCAGGTGCTGCTCTGATAGTGATGATGTTTCTGCTGGCAGTGTCTATTTTATGCACCTTTGAGTGAACTATAGAGCTTAGACCAGTCACGGAGTCTGTTCATGTCAGCAAGTGGAAAAGTTAGAAAAACTGTGGTGGATTTACATTAGACAGCTTTAATGAGATATAATTTACATTCCATTCAATTAACCCATTTAAAATGTATAATTCAGTGGTTTTTAGTATATTCACAGAGTTGTGCAGCCATTTTCACAATCAATTTTAGGCCATTTTTATCACACCCCCTCCCCCAGCAAAAGACCCCATACCTGTTAGCAATCAGCCTCCATCTGCTCCCTAACCTCCACAGCCTAGGCAAACCACTCATCTGCTTTCTGTCTTCATAGATCCATAGATTTGCTTGTTCTGGACATTTCATATAAATGGAACCATATAATATATGGTATTTTTGATAGGCTTCTTTCATGTAGCATAATCTTTTCGAAGTTCATTCACATTGTAGCATGTAGTACTTCATTCCTTTTTATGGCTAAATAGCATTCAATTGTATGGATATACCACATTTTATTTATTCATCAGTTAATGGACATTTGGGTTGTTTCCACTTTTTGATATTATGAATAATGCTACTACGGACACTCACGTACAAGTTTTTGTGTGGACATAATTTTAATTTCTTTCGGGTATGTACTTAGGAGTAGAATTGCTGGGACATGTGATATTCCATTAACATTGAACAAATGTTTAACCTTTTGAGGAACTGTCGGATTATTTTCCAAAGCAGCTGCACCATTTTGTATTCTCACCAACAGTGTATAATTTCTCCATATTCTTTCTTACACTTACTGTCAGTCTGTTGGACTATAGCCATCCTAATGCGTATGAAGTACTATCTCATTGTGGTTTGCATTTCACTAATAACTAATGATGTTGAGCATCTTTTTGTGAGTTTATTGGCCACTTGTGTTTTTTTAAATATATATTCAAATCCTTTGGCCATTTTTTAGTTTTTTTGTTGTTATTGTTCCCTCTTTCTTATTGACTGGTGAGAGTCTTTCAAGCCTTTTTAGAAGGGCTTCTTGTGGTTTCTAGGTCACAGCTTCCTTAAGAATTGGGGGTTCTGTTTGACAAAATGAAAATAAAATCCATACAGATGTACAGTATAAAATTCTCTAGATACTTTTATATGGCACATGTCTATTATTAAAAATCTTGTTTACGGCCATGCCACTCTGCACAAGCCCAATCCCGTCTGATCTCAGAAGCTAAGCAGAGTGGGGCCTGGTTAGTACTTGGATGGGAGACCACCTAGGAAGACCAGGTGCTACAGGCATAAAAAATATTTTTAAATTAAGGGATTTTAAGCTGACAAGGTCCTTGTAATCTGTGAGTCAACCAAGGGTTGCCTCACCGAAAAAAATAAATAAGTAAATCTTGGTATTTGGTGTGGCAAAGGAAAACATCTGTGTTGAGTCTGGTGTTTGTTTTCTTCTTTGTGTGATTATCTAGGCTTTATGTTGACTTAGGCATTATATTTCTTAAGCGATAGTCTGGACTTGGTTTAGCAAATCGTCTACTCAAGGGAAAAAAACTCATTATTCAAGTTATTTACTTAAACATTCTTAAAGGCACATAAAGGATTTTTAATCAAACTATGTTTATACAACAATTGTTTTAGGGATACGAGGTGAAATTCTTTGACTGCCAAGACAGTGATAACTCGTAAGAACCATAGCAGCAGCAGAAGAATATGTCAAAAGAAAACAAACCTGAAAAACGGACATTCTCAGTTGAAAGGGAATACAAAGCATTTCTTATGGGGTTCAGCAGGAAACAGCCAAGTCCAGGATTTTCAGTCATGGCTGAGATTCAGCTGAGGTCTTCACTACATATATCACCAGGGCAGTTTCTGATGTGGAAAAGCTAAATTCATAATCAGAATAAGTTGTCTGGTTTTATCTCCTTTTTGTTACAGTATCCTTGCAGATTTTTTAGGGACAAGAAAAAACATCTGCAGCTCTTAATAGCAAATTACTTTTACTACTCTTAGGTTAGGCACTATTACTTCATAACTGTTGCTTTGAGTGTGTGGGTATAGAAGAATGTTTTTGCAAATCATTTTCTAAGCTTAATGTTTATGCTTCTATTTTTTTTTTTATGAATCTCTTTGAACAATCAAATTCTTGCTTTCCGTTAAAAGATTTACTTCTCTATTACATAACAAAGACGACTCCAGGCCACCATCATAGATCTGAGTGTAAAATGGTAGATATTTTAACATGGATTTCTTTTCTGGATTTTCAAGGAGTCAAAATGTTATCAAAAGTATGTAATAATTTTATAGTTTTTACCTACTACCGACAGATCCCAAGAGCAGATAATCTGTCTAAATTAGTCTTGTGTGTGTAGACGGCAGGCATCTTCTTCCTTTGGTGAAAGCTGTGGTCACATAAACTACCTCATTCTAGACAGTCACTTCAGAACCCCTAGAAGCCTAGCAAACTTCAGCTGTCACTCAGACATTCTTATATTCAAAATTTGGAAAGAGAGAAAGCAGACAAAGTAAAACTGAAATTTTAAACACCATTCTAACATACTCAAGCAAATTCAAGGTTTGTGATTTCTCCAGAGTTAGGAAGCGGCCAACTAAACCAGCAGCAAGTAGTCTAAGTAAAT
This sequence comes from Pteropus vampyrus, assembly GCF_000151845.1. Classification (NCBI taxonomy): domain Eukaryota; kingdom Metazoa; phylum Chordata; class Mammalia; order Chiroptera; family Pteropodidae; genus Pteropus; species Pteropus vampyrus. Next base: position 16,802,420 of record NW_011888784.1, read on the forward strand.
CTTCATTCCAAGAAAGGGGCACCCCCTGTATAGGAAGGAGCCTTCCATCAGGCTACTCAAATTGAGAACCCAAATTCCAGAAAATAGTGTTTTGACCAAGAAAGAATAATCACACCTCAGACAGATGTTTCTGGAGAATGTTTTACATTTTTTTTTTTTTTTTTTTTTATGGCAAGGAAACTTTCGAGTCTCGGAGCATAAGAAACATTGAAAATTTCTGAAAGCACAAAAAAATTCATGTCTATAGATTTATGGACACTAATTAGAGTCGGCCACAATAGCTTATGAAAACACTTCTCTCCATTAGCTGTATCTGTTTTTATCCCTCCTAGTTGCCCTTCCTCCACTGGAACATTGTTAGCCGTTAACATTTACTGCATAGGTACAGTAGCTGAGCACCAAACAGGAGTAGATCAGGAGTCTGCCTTCCCAAATTATAAGTTCTCCATACTAAGGGTAGTTGGTAACCTGCTATAAAGTATAGCTGTTATGTGGTGAAAATTAGGAAGCCTCTTTCTCAAAGCAGTCATGCAAGTTTAATCATAGAAGATTCATTCTCAAGTGTCAATTCCCAAAAGTGAGTGTAAAGACTCATTGGTCTTTTTTTGCCCTACTTTCTTCTTGTCTGGACAGTTCTGTTAAGGAGGGCCATATTAGTCTCCTTGAGCTGCCATTACAGAATAACACAGATTGGGTAGGTTAAACAACAGAATTTTTTTTTATCACAGTTCTGAAGGTTGGAAGTCCAAGATCAAAGTGCCAGCAGGGTTGGTTTCTGGTGATACCTTTCTTTCTGGCTTGCAGACAGCCACCTTCTCTCTCTATCCTCACGTGGCCTTTCCTCTGTGTACATTGGGCAAGGGCGGCGGGGCGGGGTGGGGGGTGTGCAATTTGGTGTTTCTTGCCTCTTTCTCTTCTTATTGGGACATCAGTCCTTATAACCTCATTTAACCTTAAATTACCTCTTCATGGCCTTATTTCCAAATACAGTCACATTGGGGGTTAGGGCTTCAACATATGAATTTGGGGGAGACAGTTCGGTTCACAACAAGAGCAAGAACAGGGCACAAAGAATCAGGAAACAAGTTAGGAAAACTAACTGGAATGTTATTTCTCAACTAGATTTATATAGGTAAAGTTATATAGGCCATTGAGCAATTATCCAAGTCAGCAATGTATTAATAGCTCTTCCAGTAATACAAACGTCCTCTTTCCTCAGTCCCAGGAAATCTTTCCTAAATCAATAATTCTCTTAAGAATCAAACGTGGAGCTTTTTAATAAAACATATCTTCCCCAGCCCTTCCCACAGAGATTCTAAATAAATTAGATCTGGAATGCAGACCTAGGAACCTGCATATTTAGCAATATCCCTGGAAGTTTTGCTACTGGTGGTTTTTAAACCACGCTTTGAAAATCATGGAACTAAATAAATAATTGCTTGTTTTCCAATTTGCTACATCTCTATAGAAAATGGGACAAAATACTGATAGCAATTTACCAAAAGATAAGTTTGAAGAAAATTTGTTGCAAAATTAAAAGAAATCTGATTAACTGACATGAGAATAAAAGAAATGAATTATAGGGAAAGTTATTGGAATTTCCAGACTCTAGGCATTTATTCCCTGATGATGAAATTTGGGTACCTGGTGCACTGGAGAATTTTCAGAATAATTCAAGCCCCACAGTATAGTGTTCAAAATTTGGCATCAAAAAGAATGTGGTAAATTTTCCCAGAATAATTTGTTTCTGCCTGTCAAAGATCTGATGATGGAAAAGGATATTGTCATGGATTGACTGGGTGGGTCTTGGGGGCTTCTACAAATGCTCTTCTTGGGAGGACATTGGAGGTTGTCCTAGACCCTGCAGAGCCCTTGAAACTAAGGTTTACTTTAGCATTTAGCCCCTCCAGGGTTGGCAAAGCAGCAAAGAACAGAAAGAACTGGCTCCCCGTGGGGAGGGAGAGTGAAAAAGGAGGCAGATAAGAGATTCCTATTTCACCCACAGCAGCAGGGTGTCCCTAAGCTGGATCCCACAAGCCACACTTCATTGTCTCCACAGCACACACCCCAGGCTTGCCTCAGTCCTTCATTGCTTATCTCCCCCCAAATAAGGGTAACCTTCTTCATTTACCTTAACCCCAGGATGGTTTCATAGAATTATTCTTCTCCTAAAAATAAACTCTAGCCCATTTAGAAGCTTTCACCTGAAATCCCCTTTTCTTGAAGATGGACACCTATTTGTTGCCATGAATATTCCAGGAGAAATTTGGAGTAATATATTCCGTTACTAACTAACTTTTCTCACTATTTCCCTGCATGGCCACTCCTGCAGTGACTCTCCAACTGGAAACAGCCTGCCTGGCAGGAGGCTGGCTCTAGTTCCTCAGAGCAAGCTTCCAAGTTTCCCTATCAGAAATCTCTCCCTGGAGTTTGAGTAATGGATAAAATTGGGCTATAGACCATCAGGTGGGGTCTGGCCATGATTCCCCTCAGCAACATCTTGAATGGCTGAACTTCTTCCTTTGGAATGTGATGTTGTTAAAATACTCATTTTTGCTGTTATGTCCTAGAGCCTCAGAAACAAATAATTTTAGCAGCGTATGTTATATCCTAAAGTTGAATTTTCAACATTATTCTATATTCTTATATCTTTCTGTATTTTTTTCTTTTTCTTGTACTAAAGTTTCCTCAGGTCAGGAAGTCACTCATCTCTTCAAAAAGCTGGCCAGATGGGAGGGAGGGAGGCGGGGAGGGAGAGAGAGGATTCTCAGTAATGAGATTGGTTCTCATGAGGCAGCATAGTCTAATAATCGGGCTTTATTAGGAGTTTAAATGCAGGCATTACTTATGAGTTCATCACTAACATGAGAGTGGTACTTTATCTCCTTCTGTCACTAGGCTACCCAGAGCTGGAATGGCTCCTTTGTGACAGGCTGCACAGAACCACTTCTCTCTTGAACAAGGAGAAGTGCGTGCTTCTATCACACAAAAGTTGCTTGTTCGGTAGTGAGCATGTGTGCTCTCGAGCCGTGAGCCCCTGCATCCCACTTGCAGGCAGAGGAATTAGTCTAAGAGGTAATA
>NW_011888784.1:16806610-16824388 GCF_000151845.1 Pteropus vampyrus
AATCTCTAAGACGTGCCTTCCTCTTAGCTATATTTTATAAAAAGCTCAACAAGTGACTCTAAAGAGCAAATAGCATTGGGAAACCCTAGAATAGACTGAGATTAAGCATTTTTTCAGTAAGCAGATTTATAAAATATTAAGTAAATAATATCATAGCATGTGGATATGGCACATATCACGAAGGTCCTATATTGAACGAATAACTGAAATTTGGTTCCCTCTATCATGGGTAGTTCCCATTCTATGAGACAACACTGATCCCGAAGAACAATGAGAAAACCAGAGATATCCAAGGAAAATTATAGATGTGGGACTGTGACAACAGCAAGACTAATTATTTGGTCATGCTCACGTAGGAATAAAAGACAGAGGGATTTGGGGCAGGGCAGAGTAAAGGTAGCAGGTTAGATTGGAGGTTAGTCAATAACTCAATTACTCAATATATTACCCTCTGACTCTTTCACCTTATAGTTCAGAAATGTGTCTTTTCCTCATTTCCTTTTGCCTTCTGATGGCGCCGCCACCACACTCACTGACTGGACCATTTTTAAGGTCCAGTCAGTGAGTGTGGTGGCGGCGCCATCAGAAGGATGATAAAAAAAAGATGATAAAGAATCTAGAATGACATGTTCCTGGTCGGTGAGATTACCAGTGACTCTGACTCCTTTCACCCATTCATGTTTTTATTCATCATTTCTTCATTCATACAGGAAGCATTTATTGAGCACCTACTATATTGCTTTTAAGTATAGTCAGAACATTTCTCGGTAAATACGCATTGTCTTTATAATATGATCAAACAAATCTTAAAGTTATTTTTATTTTAGAAAAACTAAATAATGTATATGACTGACCGTTCTGTAGTCACAACACAGCCAGACTCAAGGTGGGAGGAAAACAAGAAGCTGAGGCATTTTCAGCCACACCTGAGAATCTCAGTAGGGTTGGGTGGAAAGCCTTAGAGGTATTTCTTCTGTGAAATGGAGGAAATGAAATCCCTCCGAAGGCACTAGAAAAGGTGCCTAAGCCCTTTTCCCTCTATTCTTTCATCTGTTAAATGGGGATAATGATACTTTGTGTTTACCTACCTCAGAGAGGCATTATCAGGTCTATTTAAAGGCTCTTCTCATGAAAGCTGCTGTGTAATTACCAAGAGTAGCTATGATAAAGAAACCTAAATACAACAGCAAATCATCTGGAACAAATTCTCGAGGGGGTTTACTTCTCTGGAAAAACTGAAGAACCTTTTAGCAGCTCTCCTCGGAGGACTTTTAGGTACCATTCTAGCTAGCTGGAAGTTTAGGGAAAGCTAGCTGCTTTTCAAAGTCTCCTCTTTGCTGATCGCTTGAGATCTTTCTCCCGCTTACTTTCCCCCCACGGCCTAAACAGTTTCCGTCTGAAGTTCCTCTTTCAAGAGTTTTCAGAAACTTGATTTTAACTCAGAACTCTTTTATCTACGAAAGGAATCTCAAGCAAGTCATTTACCTATGAAAGAGAAATAGAGAGAGAGAGGCAGAGAAAGAAGGGAGGTTATAATTTGGGGAAAATATGCATTGTATAGATGATAGGAAATGAGAACTTCTTTAATAACTTTGAAAAAGAAGATTGAAGTAATAGATCGTTAATGTCAGGCTCTGCAGAAATTCGTTGGACAAACTATTTAGGGTATATGAGATGGGAGCAGGAGCACAGAAGGCAAGGACACCACTGCTAGGACAGCTCAAGAGAGAGCCAAGCCAGCCAAATCAGGCTAATGGCGGTGTGGTTAGAATAAAGAGATAGACTGAAGAAAGAAACATCATATAGCTCTAGAATCTTGGCAACACATTGAACATAGCAAGAAAATGGAAGAAAAGTCAAGATTACCATGAAATTTGATAATGAATATCCTAAGTTTTGGTGACTTCCTTAAGAGAGAGAGAAGGCAGCCAAGACAATGAGTAGGTTGAATTTATGAATGAGATCTGGATCAATATCATTATAGAAAGCCAGTGGTTTTATATTTTCATGAAAGTTGTTTATGTAGTAAATATTCTGGCTATTTATAAACCTATGTGCAACTTATGGTATCTGAAAGGCTTCTCAGCGATAACAGAAAATGCCAAATTTCAAAGATTGATTTTCAAGAGTGACTTACAAAGTTAATAATTATGCATAATAATAATTGTTATCATTTGTCAATTGATTATTATGGCAACGACATAAATATTTTCTATATGCAACCCAGATGTCAGCTAGTGGCTTCCTAGATCTGATAAAGACCTGACAAAATTATTACAAAACCCTGCAATCCTATGTCCTATGAAAATCTAAAACTAATGCTGATGTGCAGATCTCTGGGGGTTTGCATCTTCCTGGCTCTTCCTACCTCCCAGATCACTACCACACATGGCTGCTATACCACCAGATGTGAAATTGTCCATTTACTTGCTGCTCATTTAAAATACTAAGCCATCACAGGTTTAGTAAAGTCCACTGAAATTGGAAAGTCATGGGAAAGAGTCATTACTTCTAACAATCTTCTCTATCCTCCCCCTACTGGATTATGTTGGGAGCATCACATTTTATTTCCCTTCGTTATGCAGAGACATTCATCTTTCAAGGCATCGGCTGCACAAAGTGCCTTTTATTCGTCGAAGAAGGTAGTTTTGTTTACATGTAGCAACCATTTCTTTTCCCATCATGCTTAGGAGAGTTCGTTTAACCCTCAAAACATTCCCACTTTACAGATGAGGCAACTGAGGCTTAAAGAGGTTCAATACCAGCCCAAGGAAATAAACATGAAGTGGTAGAAAGAGAATTTAAGTCCATTGGCTGACTGGCTCTTAAAATTAACTCAGCCTTTGAAAGATAGGATAAATACTTATCTATACCAGTTTACCTTGTCACTTCAAAACAGCTTAGTTTTTTCATGAAAACTTTGTATTTCAAAATAAAGTCATACTCTCCTAAACACTGCATAGGGGGATTTACAGAGTAAAAATCCAAGCAATTTAGTATCATTTCAGAGAGACAGAGTTAGGATAATTAAAATAGCTAAACAATGGAAATTCAACTTTATTATTTTTAAGTAATAAAACTCAGATGGGGACATAGGCCACTCACTTGCCAAACCTGCAAATTACGCAAAAGAATAATAGGTAATACTGATGTCAGTGGCAAGAGGAGTAGGAAGAGAAGGAGGAGGATAGTTAGCATTTATTTAGCACTGTTATAAACGCTTTACATATCTTATTTCTTTTAATCCTGAAAAAAAAAAGCTATGCCTTAGGTCTATTGTTACCTCTATTTTACAAATAAGGTTAAAGAGAGCAAAGAGGCTACCCCAAGGTCACTAATCTCAGAAAAGCTGAAGGCAGCTGTCTCACCCTAGTTGTGAGTCTTTCACCCTTAGCAACCAGGCTGTCCTGCTTCAAGAGTCATGATGTTTTTAATAGATGTCTCTACTACGATGAAAGTAAGTGCCATTAAAAATAGTCATGCATTTTATCTTTAAAATATTTAACTAGAGGAAATATAGGATAAGGAAATCTGGCTTGAAAATACTTGGTTTAGAAAAAAAAAAAATCTATATTTGTAGTCAGTTGGAAGCCTAACAGGAACCCAGCCAGCACTGCACTGGCACTGCTGCTGGAAGACTATTGTGATTTTAGAAAGCCTTAAAAAATGGTATATTTCCTATCACATATAGCATTTGTTATATTGTGTGCAATTCTGACCTTCACATTTTTAAAAGGGAAATTGAAAGTCTAAAAATACTCAAAAGAGGTGAACAAGATGGTAAGAAGATGGTAAGGGAAATGGAAACTTGTTCATAAAGAAGTGAAGAATTTCAACATAGGAAAGACAAGACATATGGCAACTGTCTTCCAATATTTGAAGTGCTGCCATGACACGGAGACAGGAACTTGCCTTTTTACTCTGGAAGTCTTAGGTAGATTTTCAACTCAAAATAAGGAGGAAAAATATATCTAACATAACTGTTCAACAGCTTTCTATAACAGAGTGGATTTAAAAAACTAAGGTTCGTTTCATTATAAACTTCCAACTTGACAAGAATACTTTTTTAAAAAATTGTTAAAAGGACTTCTACATTATGTAGAGAACCAGATCAAATCAGTGGCTTCAAGTCTGGCTATGTTAGAATCAACTGGAAGACTCTGAAATTATTGATTTTTAAGACCTCATCCCATTGACTCATAATCTCTGAAAGTTGGGACCTGAGAATTTATACCAAGAATCTAAATTTTGTAATCCCCTCAGGTGATTTTGGTGATTTACCAGACTTGGGAATCACTAAACTAGATTATTCCAAAATTCTCTTCTCGTTCTCTAATTTAACAATTCTTAGAACATGCAGAATATTTTCTTTAATGAATAAATGAGAATTATTTATAATTTGTAAAATGAATATGCATTGGTAGCACTAAAGTGCCAGCAGACCACCCGATTTCTTTTTTTAATAGTTAAAATATTTTTAACTTTTTTACTGAGGTAAGATTGACATACAGAAAAGCTGAACATATTAAAATTATGCCCTTTGATGAGTTTGAATATAAGTACACACCCATGAAACTGTCACCATCTATAATCCCAAATTTTTTACTACCTCTAGAAGTTTCCTCCCTTCTTTTTTTATAAGAACATTTAACATAGAATCTATTCTCTAAACAAATTTTTAAGTATAAAATATAGTATTATTACTATGCGTACTATACTGTATAGTAGATCTCTAGGATTGCTCATGTTACATAAATGAAACTATTTACCCTTTGATCAGCACCTCCTTATTCCCCTTTCTCTCAGCCTCTGGCAACTGCCAATCTCCTCGGTGCTTCTATGAGTTCAACTATTTTAGATTCTTACATAAGTGGAATTCTTAGTATTTGTTCTGTGCCTGGTTTATTTCACTTAGCATAATGTCTTCTAAGTTCATTCATGTTGTAGCAAATGGCAAGATTTCCTGCATTATTAAAGCTGGTTAATATCCCATTGTATTTTTATACCATACGTTCTCTATCCATTCTTGTCGATGGACATTTAGATTGTTTCCATGTCTTTACTAATGTAAATAATGCTGCAGTGAACATAGGAGTGCAAATATTTCTTCAAGATCTTGATTTCAATTATTTTCGATATATACCCAGAGGGATTCCTGGATCACATTTTTGTATTTACTTTTTAACTTTTTGAGGAACCTCCATACTCTTTTTCCATAGTGGCTGTTCCAATTTACATTCCAACGTACTTTACAAATGATGGCATAAATTTGTCAGAAACAATTAGTCATCAGAGAAGTGCAAATTAAAACCACAATTCAAGACTACTACACACTCATCAAAATGGCTATACCGAAAAATGACAGATACACACATGCATACATGTATGCATGCATAAATACATAGATATTCACTTCTGTAAAAATACAGAGAGGTCCTTACTTTCATTCACAGCTGATGAATATGTAAGTTGGTCCATTCACTTTGGAGAACTATTTGGCAATATCTACTAAAGCTGAAAATATGCATAATTTATGTTTCAACAATTCCATTCTTAGATATGTATACAATATAAGTACACACATGTGTTCTCCACAATACCTATGAATGAGTATATCAGAGCAGTGCTATTTATAATATGCAAAAACTGAAAAAAACATAAATGTCCAACATCACCAGAATGCATAAATATATAGTATTCAAAACATTGAATACCGTTCATCAGAGACATTGAAAAAACTATAACTACAGAAAACAACATAGATATCATAAATATAATTTGAGCAAAAGATGCTGAAAGTAAAAGAGTACACCTGGCATATTTTACTTATATAAAATTTAAAATCATTATAAACTTTTAAATCAGGCATTACTGATTTATGGTTTTAAAAAATGATAGTAGTCACCTTTTTTTTTGTATAGGAGAAAAAGGGAGCGCAAAGTGATTGGCAAGAGTACAAAGAGGATTTTTGTGGGTGCTGTTAATGCTCTGTTTTTTTTTTTCCAATTACAGTTCACTTGATTTCTTAAATAGGTTAAAACTTTTCTTTCAAACTAGTTAATGAAAACTTTTTCTTAATGTGTCATGGAAAGAAAAACTTCATCTGGCCTGTTTCCCAATTATTAAATTTCCAAATCACTGAAATAAAAATAAATGAGACTTTACCATCTTAGAAAACCAGTATGATGAAAAATTTGTTTACACCGGGAGGTTTTATGTCATCCTTCAATCATTCATCCCCGGAACCAAAGTCCGTATGCTCACGAGCACACCCTCATACATACGCTCATACACGCACAAATGTGATACATGGTAAATGTTGGGCAATTACTGAGATGGAACAAAGGAAACCTTGAAATTCTATCTGCTTTTTCCCCTTATATTTTTCTATGCAAAAATCTAGGAACTCAAATTAAAAGCATACAAATAATATTATTAATCATGACATACTCAGCTCTTTGTTTAAATTTCTCTAATTCTTTTCCTTTTAAATACATTACTTTGGTCAAGGTGGTGCTTAGATGAGAAATAAAAAGAAATATTTAAAAAAATATTAAAAGATTTGAAGAGAATATTAATTTTGGCTAAATGGTTTTCTATGTGAAGATCTTCTAAAAGTATACCGTGTTGCCATACGAAGGAACTCTAATTATTGCAGCAGGACTACGTTTGTAGATTTTACCTAATCTAAAATTAAACCTGTAAGGCTCTGCTGAAATTATTTAGAAAAGAATAATTGAAACCCACTTTAGTAAATTAATTCAAATTCTCCTAATTTTACTTTTCTAGTTCACAAGGTATCTTTTTTTCATGATGTTTTTGAATTGAAGTTCACATACATCAAACAAATAGCATGATAATTAGAGTTTTCAATATCCAATACACATCATTATTATCTGTCATTATTGTCATTGTCACTATTGTAATTGCACATTGTAAAAAGAATGGAAGATTTCTACAGGAATTTTTCACATATATTACTTTCTAGGAGTAATTGAATAGTTGACATTGCATTTATATCAAAGTAAAATATGTGATGGTTTTTCTCATTTGTTTTGTTCTTAAGAAATACGAAATGTAGAGTAATCTCTATTAGACTCCTTTATATGGATCCAGATAGGTTCATAGTTTTATGTATTTTCCACATGTATTTTTTCTTATAACAAGGCTCAGAAGATAGCCAATGTAATTAAAGAGATAATTTTCTAAGAACATAGAATTATGAGATAACAACTGGGTAGTGAGGTCCTCTAAATTAGCTTGTGTTTATATACACGAACAGAACAAGAATCTCAGTGAAAAATATTACTTTTCTTTTTTTTAACTATTTTTATAAGTTTTGGCATGTTAAAATAAAGCCCACATTATATTTTTCAATACCTAAAGACTGATTAATAATAATTTACCTTAGAGTTTACATAGAACTTTCGCTTCATTGTTTTATGTAATTCTCATGACAGTCCTTTGAAGATGCAGGTCAGATAGTAATAGATATTAATATTAATAGTTTACTTAAAGATAAGAAAACAAGTCTCTAAGAAGCCAAGTAACTTACACAAAGTCACTCTGATGAAGAGCAAAATTAACACTAGAATCTGGATCATCTGGGTCTAAATCAGAAGTTATAGTAAAATATAAAAAAAGAAAATTGACTTTAAAGAAAGATTATGGTTCTGGTAGAGTTAGAAGGCTTGTGTCTGAACACTGTTACTGCCACTTTGTCTATGGGAACTTCTTCAGCTCTTTGTAGAATGGAGTTATCGTACCCACCATGTAGACCTGTTTTGAGAGTCTGCAGAGAACATGGTGAGAAAAACATTCAAATGTGTTTTGTTATTTTATGTGTTCTTTCTTCTGTATGAGGCTACTTTTCCCACAGTTTATCTTATTTTTGGTTTCTATGTGATTCACTTTCACAAGGTAGAGTTTTAAACTTTATGTAGAGTTAAATAATATTAATACTGTGTTGGAAAATAGAATAACAATGTAGAATCAAAATACTCTGAGTAAAATGCATAACAAGTTGAATGAATGATGCTATAAAAAATGCAAAAGATTTAGAACGTGTCATCATTCACTAAGGAGGCCATAGCAGACTCAAAGCACTGCTCCTTCACAGACGACACACAGCCAACGAGGGTGAGTGGAATTTTTTATATTTACTTCCATGTAAAAAAATTCTTCATCACAATCCCTGAGAAGGCCTGGACAGTTTAGAGATTTATCTTAGTTTATGTGGAGTCTTTCATTGCTCCTATGCTAGCTAGTCCTTTGAATCATGTCATTGTTGGCAGGGGCGAAAGCTGTTACCATTTGCCAACTGTTTGGTGGCTTAAATATTCATAGTCTCAGTCTAGTTTTTAGAAGACAGATGGCAATGACTGGCTCTTTGGGCAGAGAAGGCGAAGACTCTAGATTCTCTCCTCATCTGCAGAGATGGTCCATCTAAGTTGATCTTGAAAATCACCAGTGGGATATGCCCAGGGAAGCTTGACTTATCAATTAATAAAATGACCTTACAAACATATTTGAGTCATACATTTATCTCTTTTTGTCACTCATGAAACATATTTTAAAAGAAGTGCATTTATTAAATATTAAAAACGGATTTAATTATATTGCTGTGGTCACACCACCGCTTCAATGAGTTCTTTCCTCTGTGTCTAAACAGTAGATATTGGCCTGTCTGCCCCACCTGCTGACTGGCAGCACATAAATGTGTCATGTCACAACAGCCACAGAATCATGACTTCCAGTTGAACAGATCTGTCTATACATGGTAAAACTGACAACCTAAGAAGAATATTTGCTCTCATCCTGAGTTTTCTTATACTCACAGAGTAGTTGATTATTTGGGCTAATACAGTAAATAAAAATAGTCTTATATTAGTTCTATAACGAGGCATTTAGGAAGTTATACGGTGCATCAATTATGCATGTATCATTTCAAAATAAAGGAGAGTTCCTTACTGCACTGTTGCCTTAACTCCTCTTAACAAACCAATCATTAAAATCATTCAAATCCTCAAAATATAGAATTCTTTACTATTGTCTTGTTTTTGTCTCCTAACTATTGGTCTATAAAGCATATGGATACAGATTCAAAGTACTTGAAATTCAAAGAAGTTGTTTATTTGTTTGTTTGTTTCTGGCAAAATTAATATTGCAAGCTGATACCAAATTAGGCATTTTTCTTTAAGTGTGGCTCCCCCTGCTCATCAGTCTCTAATTGGAGTTTCTTCGGAAGGTATTTTTCCTACTGAGGCATACACAATGGCACCAGAGTTTCATTAAAAGAATTCTCTCGTTCCCTTCCTTCACATGGAAAGACCATTAACTGTATTAAGTTAACTCTCCGAATGTTAGGTTCTTAACCAACAAACAGTGCTTCTCCACAAGGGCATACTTCGCCAAGCGTCCTTGAATCTGAACGACGGCCTGAATATGTAATAATAGATTCAGAGCCATACTGTGGGTTGAGATCATATTTAAGAGGAACCTTTTTGTATTTATTGACTTTTTCCTTCAATCGTGGTTGTTCCGTTTCTTTCACCACCACCTTTAGCCTTTCAGGTAAATGAAAAGTTCAATTATATGTAAAGCAACCGTTAAATCAGCAGGCCCCTTGTGAGAGTCTGGGCCTCCCCTCCCTGCTCCAGTCTCAAGTGTGCTCAATCCGTTATTGTTTCTGAGGACGTACATCCATCAGGTCGAGTGTGCTGGCCAGGGTGCATCTTATAGCTTTTACTGCATATGAGATGTTGCAGGCCTGTTCTCGGGAACTGCCAGGCAGACTGGGAATCACAGTCACGGTTTATAGCAGCGAATTGCCAGCTCTGGATGGGTGGGTAGTCACTCCTTTCAGTGGTTGCCCCCTGGGGGAGAAGGTAGAAAAACAGAGGGAGGGAATTAGAGTGACTTTGCACAGTTGAGCAGGTTCATGCCGCTGGATCAGTGGTAAGCATTGGCAGGGCTCCACTCTGGGGAGGCTCAAAACAACCTCACAGTCTCATTTTTACCAATTGGTGCTGCTGTGCCGCCGGTGGTGCCCGGGGATAGGGCGGCGAGTGGTGGGGGTGAGGGGGAGCTGGAAAGGGGATGAAGGCAGAAGTCTCAGCTAAATTAAACAAAACATCTTCTTCATACTGGCTATCCCACTCCAGTTAGCCCTGTGCTACTAATTGTACCAAACTGGTATTTGAAGTTCCCTGGGTGATTAAAGAGTTGGCTCACAAACTCTCTGCATAACCTTAATTTTTTCAAGGTTCTTTGAGTGGAGAATGGCTTATAATAATGATTTTGACTAATACGATTTTTGACATGCAACTTTAATGCTTAACCTTAGTACAACTCCAGAGCATTTCATGTGTACTCAGCTGTAAAGAGTGATGATTTAAAGGGATAATATAAGAAAAAGGTCGTTCTAGAATGAACCTCTAACAAATTGCATAAAGGGAGCTTATTATTCCATGAGCGTGGGGATATGCCGCTCTTCTGATCATTTTTCTGCTTGGTTCAAAAAAATTGTTGAGACATGAATGGGAGAAGAAACAGGAAAAAATGAAATAGAAATCTGCAAGCAAGGAACATTCTTTTGATGGTTATGATTTCGTTGCCCTAAAAAGGCTCCACAATAATGTGGTTATTCATCTCCTCTTTTGTTTTGGGTGAAGAATTCGCTCTAACAAGAAAATGCTGTTATTGGTTGGAGGATTGCCTCCTGGGCCGGACCGCCTTCCTAGCAATTTGGTTCAGTACTACGACGATGAAAAGAAGACATGGAAAATACTCACAAGTGAGTGCCCTTCTTTATTTATTTACCCACCTATTTATTTCAGGTTAGCGCTGTCTTGAGAAATTCGAAAACATGGCTGATCAAATTAGACATTTTATTGATTTGTTACCCTTTGGAGGTCTGTTTATGGAGCACAGGGGCGTTAGAGTGAAAGACTAACTTAACATTGCAAAGGTGGGCAGTTTGATAGTCGAATAGGTCTAAATTAAAACTGGCCTAAAATTACTACACAAGTTTATGTTTCTGTGTGTGCAAAGACAGAGGGGGAGGACCGACTGAGATCTCCCAAAAGAAATTCTTCAGTTATTTTTTGTTCATCAAAAAGTAAAAGGTTGGCTAACAGCACTAGTAAATTTTCTCACATCAAAATGGTTGTTTAGTTCATTGTCTTGGTAACTAACATTCCTTCTGCTTTTTAGACATTTTCACTCATTAATCTTTAGTCTGTGGAACTGGGTCTTGAAAGAAACACCCACTTCTTTGCTCCACAGTTTTGATGCACAGATATAATCGTGGCCTATCCCCGGCTGCATTAAATTGTGCTTGCAGACCTCCACCCCAAATCCTCCTGCTCCCCTCCTTAAAGGGTAATTGTATTTTACAGCAAACCTCTTGCCTTGGGCACTGAGATTTGGAACTTATTGTTATATTGGTTATGATTCCGAGTCTGACTCAGCCATGGTATCAAAAATCATCGTTTCTCGAGTGCAGCAGGCTGTGTGCACCAGTCCCCTTGTGTGCACAGTGGCTGCACTGGTCAATAAAACTAAATTTTAACTGTCAAAATTGCCTACAGCTGTATAGATAAAATAATAAATGAGCAATTTTGATCCATAAATCAAAGCCATACATTTAAAACCGACAAAAGCGAAAGTTAGATTTTCTCATTGCTTGTGTCTGTTAAGCGGTTCTATGTCTTATTGGATTAAAAAACAGATCATTTCCTTTCCTTTTACTGAAAGCCCTTTAACATAATAGAAACAGGACAACAATTTGCCCATAAGAGCAGAAGAGGAGCAAAGACATGTGAGGTGGTGCTTGAAATAACACATTTTGGAGCTGGCTTACCCCAGCGAAACCTGCAGTAGCATTGTCCAGGAGCTGAAACGAGAAAGCTCCCTGGACACCTATACACTGTGGTTGTAGTAAAGAAGTGGTGGAATAGTAGCAGCAAGATTAAAAAGAAGAAAGGAAGAAAAATAAGGTAAAGATGCCTTCTCAGGATTTTCATTCTCTTTCTGACAAAAATAGTGGCTTAAACATCTGAAATCATGACCAAGCTATACTTTAAAGATTCATCAGAAACTACAGCTAACGTAAAACTAAAGAATTAATTTTCTGACACTTGATCAGTATAAAAAGCCTACTACATACAATGAGATATGGATACTAGGAGGAAGAGAGAAGAGAGAGGAAGGGCAGAAGATTCTCAAAGAGAGATGACAGAGAAATAGAGGTTAAAGAACAGGGAAATAGTAGACCTAAGCAATAAATGATACGCAATTACAAATCCATCTGTTTTCCCAAGTATGTCAGGCCAGGTCAAATGTGCTACTTGTTTGAACTCCTCCATCAAGGCAAAATTATTAAATTAGTGAAAATAATACCTACGAAAAGTCTTACGTTTATTTTAAATCATGTTCTGAGATGGAGCGATCATCTAGTTTATTAAAGTGTCCTAAACTGGGACACTTTAGAGCATAAAATGGCAATCTATTCATTATGCTGGGACAGCAGCTAGAGACTGGAACATATGGTCCACCTACTCAAATTTTTCTCATTGCCTGATATAATCCTTTACCTAGAGGGATGTAGTAAGAAAGCATGAACTTGAGGCAGTGGACCTGGGTTCAAACCCTTGTCTACAAACTTGAGCAAGTCATATAAATGTCCTAATTCTTGGGTACTTCAATTAGTTATCATCTTTTGAGTACTATTAAAATAAAATGTGTTTATACATCATCTAGTATATCATGTGAACTCAATAAATTGCAGGTGCCGTTGCTATTATTGTAACACCACCACCAACGTTAGCATAAGAACTGCACAGACTTTTATAGTTTAGAGGCATCGGTCAACTCAAGCTTTCCATACAGAGGGTAGACAAATTATACTGCAACAGACACAACACTTTGACCCACCGCTTGAGAGTGGGGAGCCTATTTTCCAGTTTTCAAAGGTTGGATGTAATGACCTACAGACGAAGAAGTAAAGATAAATGAGTATCTGTTGACTTCATTCACCACATTTGAAACTGAAAGAAATAAAGACATTGATGTATAGAGAAGTTCTCATAATGTGAACATATTCAAAGATCTTGAACTTTTTTCCTATATTCAGGCATACTAATAACTTTGAAATAAATGTCTTCTTATACTCTTCCTTTCACTGAGACTTGTACTTTTAAACATAGAGTTTAGTACCTTCTGGGCTATGACTACATGGCCCCAAATGAAGGAAGGCATATTTTTCAGGTTTGTTGGAAAAGTATAGACAGTTTATCTGGATATTTCTGCTAGTTCATATTTTTTAATTAAGGCATCTTATTTGGCAGAGTTGACTAAATAAATCAGCTAACTGAATGGTTTCCACACTATTTGGGCCATCTAATAATAAATGAAGAAATGTTTCTCATTGGAATAAGAAAGTATCCAAATTCTCCCAAAATCCCATGAAACATTAGGGATAGCAGAATTTCCCACTGCCATTCTTTAGATCCAGAAGAACTGCTGAACTAATTGGCAGGGAGGTGAGGATGACAACTAATGCCAGGAGACAAATCCTGCTTTGGGGTCTGCCTATTTATTGAATGACTGCCTCCATATAAGCTAACAAATGAGCTAATGAGCAAAAATCCAAAACCTGAGGGTAGCTGGAGCCTCTGAATCTTAGAATCCTTTGCCCACTTGACTTGAGGAAACATTTCTCAGCCTGTCTTATACAAATGCTTCTTTTAATAACAGGCAAGAGCCCAGATACCTGCTTATGGAAGCCTCTCTACTCACACTCATTATAGAATTAAAAAGAAGACCAATCTTAATTTTTCTTGCATATTATCTTGTTATGTTATTTGTATTCTAGAAACACTATAAAAATAATAATAATAAACACTTTAATAATAAATTGAATGGAGTGGAGGTGAATGGAGGTGAAAAAGTGGGTCTATGTAACATAAAGAAAATTCAACAGTCAGCCAAACAGTGGTTCGATCTACTCAAACGACAATGGGAACAATTATTCTCATGGAAAAGACTGTTTTGGTAACATACTGGCACAGACTGCATTTTTATCCTCCTTTTTGAAAAAATTATTTAATATAACATTATAAAATTAATGTTAAGAGTCATGAAAGAGCTCCCCTGTCTCTTTCAGAAAAAGTATTGACAAATAACATGTAAAAATGACTATAAAGTCCTTTTGTAAATGTGAAGTGTTAAGTAATAACAATAAAATTGGCATTGTTTTTCTTGTGGCTATTAATAATAAAAGGGAAGTTGAAATGCACTTTCATTCATTTTTATTTTACAGTACTGCTTTTCTTGCATTTCTCACTCCTGCACGCAGTCTCCCGTTTCATTCTTAACTTATTAGAAAGCAGTACAGGAGACATGAATACTAAAATGGCCAATGCAAAACATGTGCCTCCTGCATATTGCAGGCCCTAAATCCTTGGTGCAAAGATCAAACAAAACAATTTTCGTGGTTATCATGTACTTTTTATAATGTGTTTCTTACATATCACAGTTTTTATGAAGTCCACATGTGAAAACAGTTTTTATTTCTCTCCAAGAGACACACTGAGGAGCTGTCGTTTCTATTCATGTCCCCATTGACCAAGTTCTTTACTGGCAGGGAAAGGGGTTTCCCAAGACCTGACTTCCTTTGTCCTCCATTTCAGATAAGAGATTCTACTTATTAGGTGCTTCTTATTGCTTTCTGTGAGCGGTGATAGAAAAAAGGATTTCAACATATAGATTTATCCTTCCATGTGCCAGTGATGACTTCTCACTAATAATGCTAGAATGAAAATTAGAAGGACTAAATTAGAAAGGCTTATTTCTTCTTTTGGCCACTCTAAGTTCCCTTTGTTAGAGGTAGGGGGAACTGCTTTTTTTCTCTTTCTTTCAGTTGATTTACAACTCTGTCCTCTACTTGGTAGTGCTAGGATTTGTATTTTTCAGTCATAGAAAATGAAGGAAACTGTTGTGCAGAGGTGTCCTGGCTTGTCTCCTCTGGTCCATGGAAAGTGTTTAACATGATCCCATCCATGCAGTAAGAGTCCTGGGGCTGGGCGTTACTGATTTCTTTTAGGAGACACAAAGATCAAAAGATCGTGTATTCTTTATACTTTTTTAAAAATATACTTTCCATAAATGTGGAAGGAATAGTACTGAGAAAACAAATGTTATAGAAGATATTGAACTTCAGTTCCAAAAGGTAAATGTAGGTTTGATTATATTCAATATCTGAGCAATGGAAAATGGTTTAATCGCTGATTATTCAAGGAATACTAATCCTGCACACCAACATATTCAATTGGAATTCTTTCCTTGGTCCTTCTGTTTCTCGATTTCAGTTCATTTCTCTTCTTTGGAAATGTCTTGGGGGGAAGTCAGGTTAAGCAAAAGCTAATAATCATTTCTTATGATTATGTGTTTAGAAGAAAATAAAGAAGTTCATTTGAGGGTTTTATACCCATGAGTTTCCTTTATTCATATTATCTTTATTACCAAGAACCAAAACTCATAAATTATTTTATTTTATTTGGTTTCTAGACAAGTAGGTAGAGCCCATAAATAGTGCATTTCTCATTTAGAAAAACCTCAGAAAATGATGAGGTCCTCCCAAAATGACTCTGAAAATGCCTAGGAAGAATTTAGACTTACTTAGAGACCTCATTCCTTCACGTAGCAAGCAACAATTGAATGCCCACTCTGAGCCTGATGGTAGAATGTGAATAAAATCATCTCTTCTCTAGAGAATCTAAAGAGACAATTACAATACAGTGTGCTAAGGGATATACATAGGGGAAGCTCAGCGTACTATAGGAGTACAGAAAGGGGCCCCTGATCTAAACATGGTAGGTCAAGGAGGCATTCCTAGAATTGACCTTCTGTAAAACTGAAAAAATGGGTAGGAATTATCAAGGCGAAGAGGTGGACAAAAAAGTATTTTAATAGCAGAGTCTGGTACTGAAATGCCAAAAGGCAAGAGAGAGTTGATGCCTTCTGGAAACTGAAGTGAACTGATGTATCCACAGGAGAGTCTGAGATTGGGGAAGTACGTGGTGGGGCTAGAGAGTTAACCAAGAACCATACTGCATGGGACTGTTTCAAGGAATTGTTAAGATAGGTTCAAGAATTAAGAATTTGAGAGTAGAGATTGCCCCTCTAATTTTTGTTTTCAATGTTACTGAAAACACAGTGATCTAAAGATTTTTTTTATAAAAACATGATAGCTGCTCTGTCTTAGCTTGGAACTTTTTATTTTAGTTCATGGAGTAATTGTTTCCATGACTTTGGACAAAAAAAGAATGAGAGAGAATTGTGTTTGGATGTTTTAAATATGTTAGCATCTAATTTACCTTCAATGAGCTCAATTCTAATTTGAGATACATGGCTGCACATTGCTATATATCTTGAATTATTCGCTACTGTGTATTCATGCACCGGTGCATTAGTGGATTTTTCATAGATTTTTTTTAAAAAAATATGTGTGGTGGTTACCCCAAATACTGTATTTCAGCTAAGTTGGAGTCTAAAAAAACCACTTGACTTTATTCCTGGTTTTTACCTTCCTTGAATATAGCAATTGCTTTTTCTCCATAGAAAAGCATGTGTACAGATAATTTTGATGCCTTCTTTACACACAAACTGTGGTATTTGCTACTGCGTCTGGCATGAAAGAAGTATGAGTCATATGAGCTGCTTGAATTTGCTCCATGTCATTCTTAGGCAAATTGCAGATTAAGTCTGGCAAACCATTAAATGTAAGTACTAAAAGATTAAATGATCCCCTTGCCCAGCCCCCTCATTTTACTCATTCATTTTAGTCATTCAACAAACATAATTGATATCTTCTAGGTAGCAAGTATTGTTCTAAATATAGAGGATAAAATGCTGAGTCAAAGCAAATACCATCATACCTTCACTAAGCTTAGAGTTTAGTAGGTGAACCAGCATTAATAAATAATCCCAGATAGCAATACAAAATGTGATAGTACTCTGAAGGAAAGGTATCAAATATATAATATCTTGTAATAGAGAGAACTAGTCATGGAGAATATCACCAATGAAGTGGTATTTGAGCTGAGAACTTAAGGTTGAGAAGGAGTTAGCCAGGTGTCAGTTTTGAGAGAAGATTGGTTCACCTTAGTTAATAGCAAATTCTAAGTCTTTGCAGAAAAAAGGTGCCTGGCTGAACTTACAGGGAGGAAGAGAAATATATGACAGGCAGCTGAAGACTTTAGCAGAAACCAGACCATGTAGGCACTTTTATGGCAGGTTCATAATTTTGGCTTTTACTTGAAGTGACTGAACGAAAGGTTGTGTCATATGCAGAGTCACATGATGATTTAGTGGCAGAATGAGGAATAGAGCAGTCGTCACTGTATTTCCATCAAACAGTGCTGCCTCACACGCCACACCAATCTGTCTCACCAACAAGTGCTATTAGTTGATGAGAGTTCAAGCAGATGAATGAGATTTAATCTGTACTGACCTATTTCACCCATGAAAATATAAATGGATCCAATATACTTGGCCAAGTACCATATTCATAGAATGGAACTAGAATAGATTAATTGAAAGAATATTCTGCCCCTAGAGGTCAAGAATATAATCTTGGTTTATGGACTAAACTGAGAATTATGATGTGTAAATTTTGCATTTAAGATTATCGACAAGCTATAATGCAATGCAAAGTTTTTGACATTTTAATTCTGTCTTTGAAGCAATGTCAAAATGAAACAACACACACACACA
>NW_011888784.1:16824438-16847267 GCF_000151845.1 Pteropus vampyrus
TTGTTTCTTCTTTTGGCCACTCTAAGTTCCCTTTGTTAGAGGTAGGGGGAACTGCTTTTTTTCTCTTTCTTTCAGTTGATTTACAACTCTGTCCTCTACTTGGTAGTGCTAGGATTTGTATTTTTCAGTCATAGAAAATGAAGGAAACTGTTGTGCAGAGGTGTCCTGGCTTGTCTCCTCTGGTCCATGGAAAGTGTTTAACATGATCCCATCCATGCAGTAAGAGTCCTGGGGCTGGGCGTTACTGATTTCTTTTAGGAGACACAAAGATCAAAAGATCGTGTATTCTTTATACTTTTTTAAAAATATACTTTCCATAAATGTGGAAGGAATAGTACTGAGAAAACAAATGTTATAGAAGATATTGAACTTCAGTTCCAAAAGGTAAATGTAGGTTTGATTATATTCAATATCTGAGCAATGGAAAATGGTTTAATCGCTGATTATTCAAGGAATACTAATCCTGCACACCAACATATTCAATTGGAATTCTTTCCTTGGTCCTTCTGTTTCTCGATTTCAGTTCATTTCTCTTCTTTGGAAATGTCTTGGGGGGAAGTCAGGTTAAGCAAAAGCTAATAATCATTTCTTATGATTATGTGTTTAGAAGAAAATAAAGAAGTTCATTTGAGGGTTTTATACCCATGAGTTTCCTTTATTCATATTATCTTTATTACCAAGAA
The DNA here is from genome assembly GCF_000151845.1 of Pteropus vampyrus. NCBI lineage: Eukaryota > Metazoa > Chordata > Mammalia > Chiroptera > Pteropodidae > Pteropus > Pteropus vampyrus. Next base: position 16,825,122 of record NW_011888784.1, read on the forward strand.
CCAAAACTCATAAATTATTTTATTTTATTTGGTTTCTAGACAAGTAGGTAGAGCCCATAAATAGTGCATTTCTCATTTAGAAAAACCTCAGAAAATGATGAGGTCCTCCCAAAATGACTCTGAAAATGCCTAGGAAGAATTTAGACTTACTTAGAGACCTCATTCCTTCACGTAGCAAGCAACAATTGAATGCCCACTCTGAGCCTGATGGTAGAATGTGAATAAAATCATCTCTTCTCTAGAGAATCTAAAGAGACAATTACAATACAGTGTGCTAAGGGATATACATAGGGGAAGCTCAGCGTACTATAGGAGTACAGAAAGGGGCTCCTGATCTAAACATGGTAGGTCAAGGAGGCATTCCTAGAATTGACCTTCTGTAAAACTGAAAAAATGGGTAGGAATTATCAAGGCGAAGAGGTGGACAAAAAAGTATTTTAATAGCAGAGTCTGGTACTGAAATGCCAAAAGGCAAGAGAGAGTTGATGCCTTCTGGAAACTGAAGTGAACTGATGTATCCACAGGAGAGTCTGAGATTGGGGAAGTACGTGGTGGGGCTAGAGAGTTAACCAAGAACCATACTGCATGGGACTGTTTCAAGGAATTGTTAAGATAGGTTCAAGAATTAAGAATTTGAGAGTAGAGATTGCCCCTCTAATTTTTGTTTTCAATGTTACTGAAAACACAGTGATCTAAAGATTTTTTTTATAAAAACATGATAGCTGCTCTGTCTTAGCTTGGAACTTTTTATTTTAGTTCATGGAGTAATTGTTTCCATGACTTTGGACAAAAAAAGAATGAGAGAGAATTGTGTTTGGATGTTTTAAATATGTTAGCATCTAATTTACCTTCAATGAGCTCAATTCTAATTTGAGATACATGGCTGCACATTGCTATATATCTTGAATTATTCGCTACTGTGTATTCATGCACCGGTGCATTAGTGGATTTTTCATAGATTTTTTTTAAAAAAATATGTGTGGTGGTTACCCCAAATACTGTATTTCAGCTAAGTTGGAGTCTAAAAAAAACACTTGACTTTATTCCTGGTTTTTACCTTCCTTGAATATAGCAATTGCTTTTTCTCCATAGAAAAGCATGTGTACAGATAATTTTGATGCCTTCTTTACACACAAACTGTGGTATTTGCTACTGCGTCTGGCATGAAAGAAGTATGAGTCATATGAGCTGCTTGAATTTGCTCCATGTCATTCTTAGGCAAATTGCAGATTAAGTCTGGCAAACCATTAAATGTAAGTACTAAAAGATTAAATGATCCCCTTGCCCAGCCCCCTCATTTTACTCATTCATTTTAGTCATTCAACAAACATAATTGATATCTTCTAGGTAGCAAGTATTGTTCTAAATATAGAGGATAAAATGCTGAGTCAAAGCAAATACCATCGTACCTTCACTAAGCTTAGAGTTTAGTAGGTGAACCAGCATTAATAAATAATCCCAGATAGCAATACAAAATGTGATAGTACTCTGAAGGAAAGGTATCAAATATATAATATCTTGTAATAGAGAGAACTAGTCATGGAGAATATCACCAATGAAGTGGTATTTGAGCTGAGAACTTAAGGTTGAGAAGGAGTTAGCCAGGTGTCAGTTTTGAGAGAAGATTGGTTCACCTTAGTTAATAGCAAATTCTAAGTCTTTGCAGAAAAAAGGTGCCTGGCTGAACTTACAGGGAGGAAGAGAAATATATGACAGGCAGCTGAAGACTTTAGCAGAAACCAGACCATGTAGGCACTTTTATGGCAGGTTCATAATTTTGGCTTTTACTTGAAGTGACTGAACGAAAGGTTGTGTCATATGCAGAGTCACATGATGATTTAGTGGCAGAATGAGGAATAGAGCAGTCGTCACTGTATTTCCATCAAACAGTGCTGCCTCACACGCCACACCAATCTGTCTCACCAACAAGTGCTATTAGTTGAGAGTTCAAGCAGATGAATGAGATTTAATCTGTACTGACCTATTTCACCCATGAAAATATAAATGGATCCAATATACTTGGCCAAGTACCATATTCATAGAATGGAACTAGAATAGATTAATTGAAAGAATATTCTGCCCCTAGAGGTCAAGAATATAATCTTGGTTTATGGACTAAACTGAGAATTATGATGTGTAAATTTTGCATTTAAGATTATCGACAAGCTATAATGCAATGCAAAGTTTTTGACATTTTAATTCTGTCTTTGAAGCAATGTCAAAATGAAACAACACACACACACACACACATCTTTTGGGACAGATAGATCTAAACTGAAATACAGCCTCAGACATTTGCTGACTATGAGACGTTAGGCAGGCTGTTTTCTCTGATCCTTCTCATCTGCAAAGTGAATATAATTCCCCTTAGAGTTATTGTGAGAATTAAATGATACAAACAAAGTTCTAGGCTCAATATCTGGAACATAGCATTCCTCAATAAATTTTCATTTTATTGTAGTCTATTTTGCATTCTTTCATAACCAAACAGGAAACCAAAAGTCTGAATCTTGTCTTTTGTTCTTATCATCAAGAATTTGAGAAGGAAGACACATCTTTTATTCAGAATGAAATTTCTGCTTATTTCTAGCGTGAACCTTATATGTATCAGTCAGGAAGGGCTGGATTACGCTGTGGTAACAAACAACTCTAAAGTATCAGGGTATTAAACCAACAAAAATTTTATTTCTCACTCATACCACATGTCCAGCATAGGTCAGCAGAGGGCATCTATTCATCAGAGTCATTCAGGGACGAATCCAGGCACGTGGGGATCCATCTTAACATGTATTTCTACCATGAAAGAAGCAGGAAGAAAACTGACCTTCATCATCTTGCACTAACTATTAAAAGTGATATTTATTATTTCTGCTTGGTCACAGGACCACACCCCATTTCAAGAAGGCAGGGATGTGTAAACTTACCAGGGTTCAGAAGGAGGAAAATCAGAGTATTTGATGAACAACACAATGTGCCTACTGTAATCTGTTCTACTAAGCATCAGATATTCTAGGTACTCTCTTTGCTATGCTCAAAGTATACTCACTCCTCCTCCCAAGAGAAGATCACCCCAAATCATCAAGCTCAGTGTTGATCTCTGGGTGATGGACAATCATCTCAGTATTAGGTTCATTTGAGACTCATTTTGATCTGGAAACAAACTAAAAACAAATGATCCGGTCTCCTCACACATAATGCACAGTAATAGATTAGGGACAGAATCGATTTGGAAAAAGCAAAGCAATTTAGCAATCCCACCAAATAGACATTTTGAAGAGTGCCTATCTAAGATTGCGTTCCTTGATTGGGACTCTCCCTAACTCTGCTCATTGTCTCTGGTTCTCCATAGCCCCTGGCTCCACTTTATGGGAGATTCTTCTTTTTTTCATTATCTTCCTTGGCCATGCATGAAGTAAACCTGAGAATATGCTCTTCCTGAGAGTGGAAGAGTTTTCTAAGTACATTTCATGTCTGTAGACATTTAGGGGACAATGGTTATCTCAAGTCTCTAATTGTCACAGCCTCTTTTAGTCCAGGCTTGTGGGTCTTTGGGCAATCAACCATCTGAAAAACTTAGTTTTCTTCTTATGTTTCCATCTACTCCATGGCCAGTGATCATGTCCATAGTTCTTTTCTAATATATTTCTTAGATTGCTTTTTCCTTTGCTTTCTTGTCCCCATTCCCTCCAATACAATACTTTCTCTATATATTCATATATTTACCAGGCTTTAATGGAACAGCTCCCTTTTTACTCTTTTCCCTGAGTTAAAAGAGTTTACTGGGTATCTCACCCTTTACTGAAACTTTCTTCTAAGACACTCTAACACAATGAAATTACACTGAAAGCCATACCTTAGTTTCGTCTTTGTCAGTAGCTGAGTTTTAGTTTACCTTTTTGGTCAAAATTCTTCACATTTTGTATATAATGCACAAAACCAAAATCTTTAACTAATGAAATTGAAAAATATTGCTTCTTCCAATGCTGCGCACAACTAGGTTTCTGGACTTTATTTCCTTTCAATTCTGCTTATAAATGAGCCAATTTTTTTGTGAGATCATCTTTTTTTTTTTTTTTTTTTTAGTAGATCTTGCCAAATGCAGCCAACAGCAACCAATACACACTATCAATGTTCTGTTTTCCAACTACTTCCTTTGGAGGTAGACGGTCATTAAATAACTGATTAGCTATCCAGGTAAGAGCAAACCACAGTTTTCCCAAGTGTTTTTCCATACCATAATGTGTATTTCCATCTTTTCACTCTTTAACATCAATTTCCTTATCATCAGCCACTGGGCACTCTTGGTACCAATGCCTGAACCAGTCAGATTAAGCTAGGCTAGGCTAGGTTGTCCTAATGACAATCCCAAAATCTTAGCGGCTAATGTAAGTAAATATTTATTTATTTCCATGTAACATGTCTACGGTAGGTTAACTGGGGTCTCTGTTCCCCATTTTCTCATTCCAGTACTCAGGATTCATGGAAACGCCACTATTTGGCATGTCACTATTGCCGTGGGAGGGGAGAGGACAACTTCACACTGACTCATTAAGCTTCTGCCCTGAATTAACATATCTTATTGTCAAAAATAAATCACTTGGCTACATCTAATCTCATTGTGGGTGGGGAAGTACAATCTTCCCAAGCTCTCAGAAGGAGAATAATCAAAATATTGTTTAATAGCCCTAATGATTACAACAGTGCACCCTTATGTTCAACAAATAATTTGCTTCACTCTTCTTCAAAGTCACATGCAATATATTCTTGCTTCTCTGAGCATTTGTAAGTCAGAAGAGAGAGCTGCTCCATGCATCTTTCTTATCTCTTCCTGCATCGGTGTGACTTTACTGTCAAGACTGATCTTTATTTAGAGATTAGATGTCTTTATATTAAAGGTAAAGTTTTAAAATGCATTCCAAATATTATAATGCATTTGGGGTGGAATTTTTCAAATTTTGACTCTCTTCAAATAGTTTAAATATGCCTGAGTTCACCATTTCTACTGTTTATTATATGTAAACTATTATATATCTATAATACAGTCATACAAAAATGTATGTAGAAATAAATTATATAGCTACACATAACTCCCATAGAACAGAATGGATTTTACGATTTAGAAACACCTTATTAAAAAAAAAAAAAAGAATTGAAATGACTTTCAAAATTACAACAAAAAAATGAAAAGATAATTGGAGTGATTGATTATTATATGCAAATACCACCATCAGAATAAAGGAATAATTAAGGCAAAGTGCAAATAAGCAAACTGCTTCTTTTCAGATCCATGAGATGACTCTGTGGTGGAGTTAGGAACCAGATATGTATTTCTGGACTGTCTTGCCATTTAGAAATTTTTATTTTGTGTTTCATACACAAAATGACTCCTTTACTGGAGAATGATCACTCTATGACCACATCTTTATATGTATTAATTATATTGCTTTGGATGGAGCAAACAGTTGTGCTTCATAGATGATGCCTTAAGGGTCTGGCCATGTTTAGTTGGCATTAAAAATGGTTTTGTGAAAGGGGAGTGCTGAGCAGACACTTTCTTACCTTTCTGTCTGGATGTCAAGGCAAACTACTACTCCTTACAGTGTGTGCTAACTATTAATCCTACTTATATGCCTCGTTTGGTCATTAAGTCTTAATTTCTTTTTTAAAAAATTAAGATTATATTTCAGTTGTTTAGCAAGAACAATAATCATTGTGAATTTCAAAGACAAATCTTCCCACATTTTTATGTTGAGAACGCAAAGCACTTTCAGAAAATCCTACTGCTAAGGCAATGATGTATCACTTTCACTTTCATTATATGTTTTTAATCAGAGCGTGACTTCACACTAGACAAAGCGATGCTTTATGCATGGTCTCACTTGTTTTTGCTAAAATCTTTTGACATGATTAATTTTACTTTAATGCTTTTGTCTTGTTGTAATGGTAAGGATGATGGGTATAAACCAGGCAAAAATACATGCTTTTCTATTATAATGCCTCTGAGCATTAAAAATATCTTAGATAAAAAGGAAAAAAAAATCACAGGAGACTGGTCCGACTGGAATTAAATTTCTTGCTACCTGAACACAGAGTACATGAGATTAAAAAAAAAAGATTCAGTCATTGTTTTTAGTTTTATTTTTGGTATTTTTATAGCAATTTATTCATCTGTATGATTAGATCTGAAAAGGAGGAGAGATTGTAAGTCACGTATTTCTTGATCTCATTTGTCGCTTTGTAGCATTTACCTCCTTCACAGTATTAAGGGACCAAAATATTAACCAATTCAGTACGAGATATATCTCAACCACATCAAAGTAAAGCCAGCCATACCTCTCCATGGCGATGCCTGGCATTGGATATAGGCTGGTTTTCGGCTGTACTAATTTTCAGTCTAAAAGAATTGAATACAATATCCTCTGTCCAAATTATAGAACAGCAGTGATGTAGATGACTTTAAGAAGAAAACAATAGGCCATTCAACAAGTGAGACCAGCCTTGTGAACAGCTGTCAAAGTATCAATTCTACCATATTCACCGTTTCTTTTTCTTTTTTAATAAATGATGGGGTTGCTTGCCCATATTACAAGAGTATGAGACCTTTCTTTTTCCTACACACCCTATCTGTTTTATATGCCTTCTAAATAAACCTATTACAATAAAAATATCATCTAACACTGTCCATAGAACTTTATGCAACTGTATCTGCTCAGTCCCATAAGGCAGCCACCAGCCATGTAGCTATTGAGTATTTTAAATGTGGCTACTAGGAAAGAAACTGAATTTCTAATTTTATTTCATTTTACTAGCTTTCCAATTAAATAATCCCCTGTGACAAATGGCTTCTGTATCAATGGCACAGCTCTACATGGCAGAAAGCTGTGTGATACGTTCTCATTCACTTAAGAGAGCTGTCTTCCACCCCAACTCTGCTAGCCCAAATCTAGTCCCCTTTAAGCAAGGAAAAAAATAGGTTACTCCACAAAATAACTAAATTCAAAGAACACCCAATGAACTACATGTGAGCCTTCTTCTAGATACTGGGGTGTTACCTTTTGCTTTCTCATTCTCTCTTTCCACAAATCCCCACTTTTTCATCTAGGTTACCTGGTATATTCATTTTGGGGAGCCATCATAACAAAGTGTCAAAAACTGGGTAGCTTAAAACAATAAAAATGTCTTCTCTCACAGTTCTAGAGGCTAGACATTCAAAATCAAAGTGTCAGCAGGGCCATGAGCCCTCCCAAGATCCTAGGGGAGAATACTTCCTTTCTTCCTCCTAGCTAGTGGCTCTTGACAATCTTTGTTATTCTTGATTTGTAGCTTTATCACTCTAATCTCTGCCTTGTTTTCACATAGCTTTCTTCCCTGTGTCACTCCTCTGTGTCTCTGTGTCAAAATCTTCCTCTTGTTTCTCTTATAAATACATCTGTCATGGACTTGAGAGCCTACCCTAATCCAATATGACCTCATCTTAACTTGATTACATCTGCAAAGACCTTATTTCCAAATAAATTCACATTTACAGGTGCTGGGGGTTAGGATTTAAACATATGTTTATGGGAGACACAATTCTATTCACTGTACCTAGCAAATGACACATATAAGCAAATGACACACATAAGGAATAACACTACAAAACAAATGGCTATTAGACATTGTGTGTGAGGCACACATTCTAGGCATTTCACTTGCATTTATTCATTTAATTCTTACAACAACACTCTGATATTGGGAACTATGATTATTTCTACTTCAGATGAAGAAATGGAGGCACAGAGACATTAAGTAATTTTTTCAAGGTCACACAGATGGTAAATGACAGAGCCAGAATTTGTACCCGAATAAAGCTCCAGAGCCTGCACTCTTTTCTGTTTCATATTACTGTAGTAATAACAGAGTATGTATTGTAAAAAGAGTTAAAGGTGAAGCAAGACTAGACAGAGGGCTTCAGCATTTTATGCTGAATAAAATGGAATATTCTCTACACAAATGGGATATATTAATATCTTAAATATGTGTTTATTTGTTGAACCTTCCACTACCCTCTTTGTTATTAATTGAAGATTAAAGGAAGGGTATTGTACTGGATTATTTCTCGGTGAAAATTATTTTAGAATGAGGTGATCGTCCCTTCCAGGGGACTTGCAAATCCTGCCACTGCTCTCTGTGTGTATCTGCTCACTTGCAAAAATCAGAGTTGTAAGTTCCATGTCCCCAGACATGATTTCTTTAAAGAAGGAAAAGCTGTGCATTTATGTTCTCATGGTTGTTTGTTTTATCTTATACTAATGAGGCCAGGGTACTCCTTAGTCTGTGGTACATTGGCAAACCTAAGACCTTCGTTTCCTGTTCCTTCATAAAGTTGTTTGAAGATTTTCATTACCATAATCATAAACTTTACCAAATATCAGTAGCTGCTCTTGTGTATGCATAAACATTTTCTAGGATTAAATTATTTCTTCCACTTTAGAGTTTTCATTTAAAAAAAAAATAATAAAGCATCTTTTTTTGTCTTTATTCTTGTCAAAAATCCAAGTCATTCCCCACCTGAGCAATAATCAAAAGACATGTGTACAGATGAATTAAAGAGAAGGGCAATGGTTATTTGCTTCCAATCTTATTAAATTTGCAAGAGTTGATATTCTATATTGTGTTTGTCACAAATACATGTAAATAGGTATCTAGATCTAATTCAGAAAAAAATTCATGATGGTTCTCATAATTTATATGTGTCTCTAATGTCCAGTTAATTTGCTAATCTCAGCATTGGGATTTCTTCTTCCATACTTTACTTCAGTTTCAGCTTTGAACTGAGAGCTTGAATAGACATGGGTTCAAGGCGAAACCAGAAGGGCGGCACTACCAAACACCTTACTTGATGGAATACTCTTTCTTGACCTCTGGGAAATTTTGAATTTTCTCATACTCAGTTTTAAAAAAGAAAAAAAAAACAGAAACATAAACTATATATCTCTTTAAGAAGCTGCTTTTGGGTTTTTTTTTGGTTTGTTTCCTTTTTTACCAAATAAAGTTAAGTCATTTACAAATATGATCGCCAATGCCTGATTCTATCATGGGCTGAGGAAAGCCAAGGATGAGATTTCAGTTCCTTTTACAGCTCAGCTAACTTGGTATAGAGAGAATTCTTTTTCCAAATCACTTACCAGTTCCATACAAGCATTTGTGACTGTTGGTAATGGAAGCCTGTTATAAGAGAGGATGGAACAGTGCAAATCCATTAATGCTACTGGAAAATAATAGGACATTTATTTTTTGCTAAAAGTAGGTTAGTAGCATCATCCTCATGCATGTTGCTTCCTTAAGCAGAACTGATGGGGGCAGGGAGAGTACAGAGCAGTACCTTCCAAGGTCTTCTATGTTTCACTTGTTTGCAGTGTATAATGTGTTACTTGACAGAATGCAAACACATGATTATAAACATATTTCCCAGATTAAATAAACAGCATAAAAAAGACTTTTGAGAAAAACCTGTAAGTAGTAGTTTTCTTTGCTGGAGTCAGCAAACTTTTTCTATAAAGGGCCAGATAGTAAATATTTTGGGTTTTGCAGCTTTAAGGTCTCTGTCACAACTGCACAACTCTACCATTATAACATGAAGGCAGCCATAGACAATACAAATAATAAGAATGGCTGTGTTCCAATAAGACTTTATTTATAAAAATAAATGGAGGGCTGGATTTTATCTGCAGGCTGTAGTTTGCCAACCTCTACACTCTAATCTAAGGACATATCTGTTAGTCACAAATCACACCACTTGGTAGTATAACAATACTTATCTTGGTAATCATAACTTACATTTATTAGACTGACTAAGCCCTGTACAATGTTCGCTTGTTTAATCCTCACGACAATTCTCTGCTGTAAATTCAACTATGACTCGCATTTTATAGTGCAGGAACCAAGGCATAAAGAAGTAAAATAACTTGCCCAACACCATGAGTAAGAAGCAAAGCCAAGATTCAAACTCAGGTAGTCTCGCTCCAGAGATCACGCTCTTAAGTCACAAGCAACGCCGACGCTCAGGGAATGTTTTGTGACCTTTCTCTTTAACTTCAGAGATCGACTCTGTTCTGCACATAAATGAAACACTTTTTCTGCCAGCAATGTGAGGCAGACATTATATCTGCCTTGTCGACTAGCTCCACTCGCCTGCCTAGCTCACAGGACATACCCCACAGATACTGTGCAAATGTTGAATCAGGGGATTCACTCTCACACTTGCCAGGGCCAGTACCAAAAGTAGCTAAACGGCTGCCTCATTAGCCATGGGGTCCTCCAGGAGGTTAAATACTGCTTATGCTGAGACAATGTCAGCCTTTCAAAGATATGTCCAACCCTTTAATGTGTGTAGTTAGATTTTTCTGCTTATCTTAATTCTATCTTTGAACTTGCAAATGTCTGTTCCATAAACCAGCCTCTTTGCAGACTACACATGCAAAAGAAGTAAGGGATAAAAAGACAAAGTAGGGGAGTTTTGATTTTGGCAACACTGAAAAGGTAATGACATTTTAATTGAGCACTTATTATGTGCCCAGCATTGTGCTTATTTAATACATTATGTGCATGTTCTCATTTAGTGCTCACAAGGTCCCATTTTAAGGCAGATGTAACTGCCCTGATGAGGACTTAAAAACCAAAGTTTAGGAAGTCCAATAACTTGCTCGAATTTGCAGTTAGTAAATATATGAATTAATATTCCAAGGAATGATTTTTTTGACTCCAAAAGCTGGATGCTTAACCACTGTATGACTGTCTTCATTGAGCTGCTCTCTCTCTACCTCCATGGTTTGAGGCTAACATAGATGGAGAATTTCTATGTGTGAGAGATTATACCGTGAGCCTTATCTGGACTATCTCATTAAATACTCACAGTAACAATGTGAGGTTGAGAGCATTATTATCCTCATTTTGTTGATGAAGAAACCAAGGTCAAGGAGTGTGTTCAAGCTTGTTTGTGGTGGAGCCAGATTGCGAAACCAAGCAGTTGGCTTCAGGGCCTACCTCTACCTCTACTTCTACCTCAACGATGCGTTGCTTTTATCTTGTCACTATGATTTTAAGGATAAGAGTGGACATGTATTGAGTGCTTTCTAGGATAATGGAACTTTACATGTTTATTTGGTGATTAAATTTTAACCTCATACCCTGTGTAGTATCTCTGTCTAGTCCTCACAATTAGAAAGCACTTTCAAATCTATCATTCATTGGGTCCCTCATAATAACCCTGTGAGATAAACAGGTCAGGTATTATTATCACTGTTTGACATATGAGGAAGCTAAAGTTCAGAGCGGTTAAGTGACTTGTCAAGGTCATGCAATAATTGATGAATTTGTGACTCAAACTGGTGGCTTCTGACCTAATTTGTCTCTGTGTTCTTTCTATTAAGCCATGTTCTATGAAACCTTATTAGGAGTTCTTTGACCTGTAACTGACATTATTTGATCTCTTTCTAATATGGTATTTTTTTTTCCAACTGGATTATTTAGAAGAGTATGAATCAGAAGTTTTTAATTCGCACAAGCCATTTTGAATGGAAAGCAATTAGCTCCTTGTCTGCAAACAATGCAGAGATGAGAACTCACAGGTGCCATATGAAAGCTGAAGTGTATTTGGTGAGCAACACAAGATTCCAATGGGAAACAGATGATGTTGTTTATTAATGAGAGAGCTACTTGGAGATGTGGGCAAGGTCTGAGAACACCTCAAGGAGTAATGTACCTCCTTCCTTGTCCCCCAGGGCTAATAACAGTAGGGCACTATTGCCATCCCTGGGACTGAAAGACTAGGAGAGGGAGAATTTATTAGAACCAGAGACAGAGAAGGCTATGTTGAGAGGACCTTCATTCAAACAAGACAGGCAGCCTGCACTGACCCAGAGGAAGGAAGCCAGGGGAGGAAATAAATACACTGACTTTCTTCTCCTCTGTCCCTCAGCCTTCTGAAACCAAATCCAGCCAGAAGCTGGAGAAACAGAGCCACTAGATGTGCATCAGTGCTCTTGGTCCCTGGAGGAACCGAGCAGGGTCATTGGGGGTGGGGAGTGGATCTGCAGGCACATTCAAAAGGTGCCCAACATTTACTGTTCATGAAGGACCTTTTCTTAGGGACCAAAATCTATGATTGAAAATGTCAAAATACAGATACATTTTCAATTCTTTGGAACTATAATATCTAGTTTCACTAACCCAAGCTCCTTAATACCTGAACTGTTTTATATTTGCTACTGAATCTAACTGGCCCATCACCAAATAAACAAATCAGAGTGGAGACAGATAGTAAGAGGACAGTGACGTGATACTACCAAGCCTGTCCACTAGTTACAGGTCAAGGCTGTAACCAGTATTATCCAAGGCCCATCTCCCACAGTAAGAATGACCGTGAATATACGTTTGAAAGGATAGGTTACTTCTCTTCTTCCCTGTGATTCTCCTTGCCAATTGAAAACAGTCTCCATGATACATATAACATTATGCTTTGCACACATTAATGTTACAAAGTAAAAATTAGTAGTTTGACTCGCCTTTATCAGAAAGCACAAGTGAGGTTTGTGGTGAGAACTGAGACCACTGTCTTCAATAGAGTAGATCCCTGTTGGGCTCTGTGAGTTCCTTATTTACAGATCACAGCTCTGCAACTGTATTGCTCTTCATTCTCCCAGGTTCCTTTTGGTTACGATTTTCCCTCTCTCATTCTCTCTCATTATCGGTCATATCACATTAGACTTGAGGCTGTTTCTGATAAAGAAAAGGCACTACATATCTGAAGGATAATGTCTGTTTTTCAAGGTCAGATGGGTATTTGTGGATTTAAATGGGTAAGTCAAGCAAGTGGGTTCACTGTGCTTGAGACTGTTAGAGAAAGCTCCCTCAAACTTGTGTTCTAACATTTTTCACCATATAAAGATTTTCAGATTGGTAACTGAAGAAGGCCAGTCATGTGAAAAAGTTTGATTCATTAACCATTTAAAAGGAACATATCAAGGTTAGGAGAGAGGAAACCTTCCCATGAGTGAACAGAAACAGAAAAAAAAGTGCAAATTTCATGGAAATCAAGCCTGAACAAATGCTCCATGGATGTAGATGTCAATAACGAATCATTTTTCATGAGTATTATTAACTTCAATAAAAACCTAGTTTGAAAGTCACTTTTCTCATTTCTTTTATCCCTTAAATAGATGGCGCCCATTAGGAAGAGCTTACCTCTTAATCTCTGCACGTTTTGGGGGTGTGTGGTGCCAGTGCATCAGGCTGGCAGACAGCTTGCCCCCTCTGCCTCTGTAAAACTGCCCCAAAGTGTGTGTCACTCTGCAGATTACTAGGGAATTCCCAGGTTTCTTCTCGATGGGATTTTAAATGTGGACTTTACCACTTTTTCTGTCTCCCGCCTAGTAATATTATCTAAGTGTATGGAATTGAGGATATAATTGTTAGAGTGGCTCAAAAATTGCCAGCCTCCGAGCACTAGCACACCCTTGGCCCAGGTGAGAGTAAAGAGCCTTCTCTTTGGAAAACACACTTTGTTCTGCGACTGCACTTTTCATCTGACCACTGTGCTACTTACCATTCTCTCACATTTCCATTTGATAAGAGCCTCGTGAAGAGGATAATCTTAAAATACATGTGCTTCCAAGGGAGCAGAAGAGGAACTTGAGAAAGAGGAGAGTAATGTCAATTAATAACATATGTGGAGAAGCTTTGTGGGCCTGGTAGTGAAATCATGTAGAACGCAGACAGTTTTATTTGACAAGGCTCTCTGGCCCAGAGAGAATCCGTTCTGTACTTCTAGTACTTCTAATATATCCTTCATCTCGGTGAAAGTCATATCTATCTTGCTAAGTCATCTTTTACTCTGAAAATGGAGCTTTGCAAAAAACATGCTTTCCCAGGTACCTTTCCAAATGCCTCTTTAAGTACTCGTGTTCAGCTGAAGATCATCCACAGCACTCTTCCCATCCTGAACACTCTTCCTGCACTGCGGCATCCATAACACTTGATGATGGACTGCTAATCTGTGTTTCCTTTCAGCCTCTCTTGAAACCGACTACTTCTGTATTTCCAACTGCCTCCTGAACTTCTCCATTTGGCCTTAAAATTGTTAATTTGCCTTCAAACCCATTGCCTTTGTTGTTCTTTATTGCAGTAAATGGCATCTTTATCTCCCCAACTTAAAAATCTGAGTGTATCCATTCCAATCATTTATTCATCTCCATTCACACTATCAATCCTTAGCATGAAATCTTCAGTGAATTCTCAAAACACACAAGATGAAATTCAGCTCCACTGCACAACTTCTAAAGCCTGCCTCCCAAATTCACTTTATGCTATTTCTTCCATCCCACACCTTTTCCTCCAACTTCTCCAAACTACATGCAGATCTCTGAAGTGTAATCTTTTTGACACCTAGGCCACTGCTCATGCCCTTTCTTCTGCATGGAATGCTCTTCACTTCTGTCTAATTCCACATACCATTGTGCAATGCTTACTCTATTTCAAGCTTTGTGCTAGGAATTTAGAATACAGGTAAGACATGACCTATATTATTAAAGTCTCCACAATTTTCACAGGAAACAGAAATGAACCAGTTCTGTATGATGTGATGGGCCAAGATAAAGGTAGATACAGGGTGCTACAGGAACATTTGGCCTTATGCCCACCTGGCCATGAACCTCCTTCTGATCAAGTGCCAGGATAACTCCTGATTCACCTCTAACAAATGATTGCTGCCTCCTCTGTGTTGTCACAATGCCCTGCCCATACTTACCTTAGAAAGTTTATTGTTTTATACCGTAGTTGTTCAAATGTCTGCCTTCTTATACTGAAAGCAAGAACACTATGCCTTATTTATCTTTATAATCACTGTGTCAAGCACATGTAATAATTATTGAAGAAATGAATGAATAGTGCTTAAACAATAATAGCAGCTTAAATAACCCTGGCAATCAATAAACTAACAGACATCAAAGTCAGTTTACCTTTACATCTTATTTATACAGTAATCAATTTGGATAAGTGTTACATCAAACCGTTTGATATATTTATATATATAATGAGACCACAAAATTGTTAATGATGAGAGAAATATCCAATTTATTTTGATCTTTTATGGGTTATGGACATAGATATAATTCAAGTTCAAAAATTGTGGGCAAGCTTTGAAAATATATTCTTTCCTATGGATTTTTATTAAGTGCTTACTACAGTTGGACAAATCAGGTACTAGCTAGATATCTGTTGAAATAGTGTGTTTCCATCAATTTTACCACAGTTTAGTATTAATTTTGATGAAACTAGAAAGTTCTATTTTTACCAAATGTTCATGAAAGCTAGACATACCAATATTGTGAGTATATAGCACTATAAATATACACGAAGATTAAAGTAAGGCGGAGCTAATCACAGTGACTATAAAATATTGAAATTATTTTTTAAACTGATCAGTGTAGGAAATTCAAAGAAATATAGAATTTAAGAACTGGCTTTCTGTGTAAAGGAAACTCTGAGATAAAATATATGACACTGAATACTGATAGAAACCTATTCCGAGTTTATTTTATCAGGTAAAAATGATACCCCTCAATCTAATATGTTTTTTGGTGCTAGTGCCCATTGATGTTTTATATCTGGGCCCTCTTGCTAATCCTAAGACCCTCGGTAAATCATTTACATGTTCAAATCCTTGGTTCTTTCTGTTTTTAAATTCTGGGAAATAATCTCTGCCTCCTTCACAAAAGATGCACAGGAAAGTCCCTTGTAAACTGGAAAGTGACACACAAATGTGATGAGTTCTTATTATTCCAGGCAGAGAGAGAACAACATGAACAAAGCAGCGTGTGACGTTGCATTTTAAATTTAGGAAATGACAAAGAATTGGGAACTGCTGAAAGGTGGGTTGAGATCAAGTGTAAAGGGTCAGGTAAAAACCATTTAGATCTTAGTCTATAGTTAGTGGGGAGTCACCACAAATCTTTGAGCAGAGAAATAACATAATTAAATTTGTTTTTTAAAAGCTAATTTAGGGTGAATTAGAAAAGGAGAGATTGGAGACAGGGTAACCATTTATTACATAACCCAAGCAGAGGATAATAGGGATCTGATTACAGTCATGACTATGAAAAAAAATGAAAGAATAGCAAAATTAAAATTCATTTCATAAATAGAATCAAACATCATTTGGTAATACTAGGCAGTAGAAGCTAAAAGACAGTCTGGTTTGGTTGGCCTTTGCTCAAATATGAAACCAAGAAGAAGATGCAAATTTAGAAGATAAGTTGTAGCTTCATATATGCATCATATCCAATCTTGTGCCTGGCACAAGGTGTTCAACACCTTGTAGGTGTTCAACACCTAGTAGGTGTTCAACAGATATTTGGTGAATGTATCAATGAAGGAAGGATGAATTAAAGACTGGAAGATATTTAATGGAAATTATCCAGAAAGGACTGGAAAATATTGTTCTATATGACAAAGGAGAAAAGAAATACAACAAATTCTGAAGTTAAACTGTTACTTGAAATGTAAGCAAACAGCAACATTGAGATCTGTAAGGGAGAAGAGATGAATGAAAGAAAACTAATAACTCAACTCTAACAGAATAGGATTATGTATGTCCAGTGCCTGACATACAGTAGGGTTCAATAAATAAGTATATGCTGAATACATGAATGAAGGGAATGAAGGAATGAATACCAGTTTTTCAAGGGTGGATAAAGAAAGAACAGCTGGGCATCTTGTGGTAGCCCTTCATTTTGTTTGAAGTGTTTTGTCTGATCATAGACTAATTCTGCAGTTCATCATCTGGCTCCCATGAAGAAATGTGAATTACAAAGCCTAAATTTAAGGCAACCATGAGAAATTTCTTCCCCTTGTCATTCTCACTTCCACATGCTTTCTTTCCAGTTCAATTTATTTACTTAAAGCTATCATCAAACTGCAGCTGATAACAAATTATTCTTTCCTCAAGACTGTCCATACAACAGAAACTGATAACACTTTTTCATGTACTCAAATTAAGCCAAGTAAAATAAAAATGTTCAGTCCATTCACTTCACTTACCATGACTGATATATTCAACATGTTGCATGAAAGGTTTTGGAATATTGGTCCAACACCCTGACTATCATGGGGAAGGCCAGTTTGAAGAGAGAGGACATTTCAATCTCAATCTGAATTGGCTTTGCTCTTATAGGACCAACCTAGGCTCGCAGATGTGGACAGCAAGATGAATAAAAATATATAAATAATAAGAAATTAAACCTAAAGCTTTCAGGAGACATTAAAGGTTCATATCTACAAAGGTAATATTTGAAAAAAAAATTAAAAATATAAACTAGCTACAAAACATAATGTGAAAAAAACAACCAATTTCTAAATCTTAATTATATAAAGAAGTCAAAATGATTGTTAAAATCCAAGGACACTAAACATTTTACAATTTATAAAATTTTAACCTTATCACTCTATTTTCTCACCACATGCCAAAAAAAAAGTTGTTTTTTCATATCTGGCACATGAATTTATTTGCATTTACCACTGCCCTTTGGCTGTACCCACTCTCTGAAGAATTAAATAACCAAAGGACAGGCTAAAAGGAGGTAACAAAAGAAATAATAATACTGGAATGATATACGAACCAGACCATTGGTCATTGAGTAATTATAAGTTAACTATACTTTTAAAATATAGTCAGCATTTATCATTATAGTCCAAGAAATCATGTTTCTCAGTTAACAAAAAAATTTCCATCGAAATTACTTCTAAATGTCAGATGATTGTAATTTTAAAAAATAAGAACATAAAATTAGTGCCTATTTTCAGAAGCACTATTAAGGCCTTTTAGTAATTTCACTTTTTAGATTTTACAACTGAAGATCCATTTATAGACATTTTTTCATCTCATTATTGTGTAGTGGAGATGAACTTTGAGCAGCTCTTATCAACTCATAGATCTTGATTGGTTTGAATATTATTTTCCCCACAAAGGATGATCATACCAATTTGCAACAGTCATCTCTATTAAGAATTCAGAAAGTTAAACTACTACTTGAGATGAGGAGTTATAATCCATAAAGGACCTAGGTTAAAATGACAAGAAAGAGTATAAGATATGTTGAAACAACTTAACCAAGAAAAGATCATCCGCAGTTTAAATGCATGTGTTATTTGTAGAAATCTGGGAGAGTACTTTAAGGCAAGGAAGAGGACGCCTTTTATTCTTTCAACTTCTTCACTAAATGTTTGCTTATTAAACGAAAGCAATTACTGTTTTAAAAGTGAATTCAATAAAGCGTAAAAGATATGTTGAATCTACTGAACAAAACATCATCCATAGTTAAATGCCTGTATCTTCGTAAAAACTTGAAACAGAACTGTAAGATAAGGAAGAGAATTTTATTCTTTTAACTTCTCTAAAATGTTTGCTTCTTAACTTAAAGCAATTTACCATTTAAAAATGTTCAACTGTTGTATGGAATTATCTCCTAAAAAGCAAAAAAAAAAAAAAAATCATTTTTCTAACTGTGTATACACAATATAGAGAAATATAAGTTTATATTGATGCATGGATCAAAGTTGCTTAAAGGTGAAAGAGAAGCAGTCAATTCTAGTTCATTACATCTCTTCCAAAAGACTTGTGTACAGATATTTCAAGTTACTGGAAAATCTGGCCTATTTTAAAATCTGTCTTTAATGATATCAACATAAAATAATCCCCGCTAAGTATTTATCCACATGACTTTCTAAAAGAAAAAATAAAATATTTATATTGCCTTCAGCACTGAAAGATGAAGTTCAAAAGTAGGTTACCATGAATAGCTAGAGAATCAGAGATAGATGTTGGCCCAGCTCAAATATTTGGAATTACTTGGGAGGAATAAAGAAAATAATACTGATATTATTTTCTAACTCAGCATGATCTGCACCAAAAAAACAAAATAACGAAAAAACACGAAATCAGCATGTAAAATGTCAGAGTTTTAAAGAGATTTCCTAATTTTTGTCTTACTGTTGCAATTTTCCTCTTTGTTTTTGTTTGCCTCACTTAGGGCCCCATATCTCTAGGCATAGCTCTTGATGTTGTATCTAGGGGCAAGCGAAGAACAATGTACACCATCTAGTGGCTCAGTTCAAAACTGCAGCTGTCCAAGAAAGGCGAGTTTGAACAATGCAGCAATGGGCATCTGCAACCATGGCAATTAACAGACTTAGTTCTTCCTTTAGCATTTCTTCAAGTGCCTGAGGATCACTGAAGTGGTTGCCATGAACTCCAGAGGAAAGCTCTCACAACACATAAAAAGATTCAATTTAAATAGCCCACAGTTAAAATCCTACTTTATTTTGACTACGTATCTATAATTAGTAAGCTTTAATGAGAACTATTTACTTGCCTGCTTAGTACCAGAATTAGTATTACTACTGTACACTT
The DNA here is from genome assembly GCF_000151845.1 of Pteropus vampyrus. Taxonomy (NCBI): domain Eukaryota; kingdom Metazoa; phylum Chordata; class Mammalia; order Chiroptera; family Pteropodidae; genus Pteropus; species Pteropus vampyrus. The sequence continues at coordinate 16,844,566 of NW_011888784.1, forward strand.
TTTTTTTATCACGAAGTGAGCTACTACAATGAAAGAGGAAGTAGGTTCCTTTTGCGATCATACACTAAATGAATCGCTTCTCTAAATTGTCATCAACCAAAGCTGTGGTTGCCAGTCTGTGAACTCCTGGAGAACCATGTAACTTTCACAAAGGGTCCTTGAATCCACAGTCACAAGGCATATTTTCTATAAATTGAATATATGATGTCTTCTACATACATTGGATTCATAACGGCAATTCAGATGCAATTAGTAAAAAAGCATTACTAAATTATTGATAGTTTGTTATGTCATTTTCATCAATAAATATTAGTATATCACTCATCTTCGGATCTGGAAAATGTATTTATTTATACTTTACATTTATATGTAAATTACAGAAAAGATAAATTTTTAAGAAATATAATGGTCCTGATTTCAGCAGTTTCACTTCTAGAAATTTGTTGTAAGAAGATAATCATCCAAATGTTTAAAGATATTCATTTCAATGTTGTTTATCACATCAATTAATTGGAACCAAAATTGTGTTTGATGATTAAGGATTGTTGAGTAAGTTTTATTTTATCCATACCGAAAAAAAAATAGCATAACACTGTTAAGAACTATTAATGAAAATCCATATTTATTGAAATGAAAAATAGTTTACCATATGTTTACAGAAAAGCATATATATCATAATCTATTTTTATGTATTTGTGAATAGGCAAAGTCTAAAAAGATAGCTTTTATCCCAAGAGGAATAAATAATGTATTTTATCAAGCATAATATAAGAGAAAAAGGAGTCAAGGATACCTCTAAGGTTTTTTCTCCTGAGCAAGTAGAAGGATGGAGTTGACTTTGACTTAGGTGGAAAAGAGAGCATGAGAAGAGAAAAGCCAACGGTTTGTCTGAGGGCATGTTAAGTTGGAAAGCCCATTTGATACCCAAGTGAAACTATAAAGTCATGTGGCTGAAAGATCACCAAGGTAGTGAATATGAATAGAAAAAAAGAGGGCAAGCTCTTGGGACATGCCAGGCTTTACAGACAAGAGTTGATGGGAATCAGCCAGCAAGTTTTCAGTCCAGGGAACAGCCAATCAGGTAGAAGGAAGATCTGGAGAGAATGGTCTCTCACAAGGACACATGTGAAGGAGAGAGTCATCTACTCCATCAAATGATACTACGCCACATGATAGATCACGTGAGATGAGTCCTGAGAAGCGACATTTTATTTATAACATGGTCATTAACAATAGCTGTTTCAGTGGAATGATGAAGCTTAAAGTATAATTGGAAAGGGTTTAAATGAAAACGGAAGGGGAAAAATTGGAAACTTTGAGTAAAGACAACTCTTTCCAGGATTATTATGTAAAGGGAAACTGAGAAATGGGATAGATAAGAAGAAGAGGATATTAATCCAAGAATTTTTTTAAGATGATAATATAACAGCATATTTCTCTGCTGATAGGGGAGGTCTGATAAAGAGGGAAAAAATTAATGATGCAGGATGCGAGAAAATTGTTGGGAAAGCATCCTTGAGTATTGAGAAGTCTTGACTTTAGAAATAAGCATGGATGGTCCGTCCATCCTTAACAACGAAAGAAAACAAAAGGAAAGGCGGAGTCTACAGGCATGCTGATGAAGGTAATTTGGTCCGGACAATGCTGGGAGATTGTGGAAGTTCTTTTCTAAATGTTTCTATTTTCTTAGTGAACTAGAAAACAAGGTTAGCAGCTTAAAGTAAATCAGAAAGCAGATGTTAGAGAGTTGAGAAGAAACAAGGTGTAAAATAAGTCATTTAGGACAAAGTCAGAAAACTTTTTCTGCAAAGGGCAAGCTAGTAAATATTTTATCCTTTGCAAGCCATCAGGGCTCTATCTCATCCATTTAACTCTGCCACTGTAGCAAGAAAGCAGCCAGGTAGATATTACATAAACTAATGGGTGTGACTGTTTCAGTAAAATTTTATTTACAGAAACAGATGGTAGAGCAGATTTAGCCCATGAGCCATAGTTTGTTAACCCTTAATCTAGAAGAATGAAATAATGGTGGTTTAGGGAAACACAGTAAGAATTTCCAGCAGCAATAACATGAATTTTAAGTGAGACCTGTTCACATGATGGTATACATATCTCCAGCCACATTCAGTTGTGTAGGCGCTGACATGTGTGGCTGGATATAACCAAGGCGTGGTTTTGTCATATAAGTATGAAGAATTGAGCAAGAGAGTTGAGCACGTATGTCAGGAAACTATTACAAAAATGAGCATTGAAATCTAAACTGAGTCAGGAGGGAAATAAGGACATGAGGGGCATGGGGTATGAGGGACAGGGAAAAGGAGACAGGCTTGATAGATTTGAGCCTTGCTACTAGCCTTCGATACTTTCCCTGAGGAAAAAGGACAATATATTAGCTACGTTAGTGAAAAGTAAGAGCTAAATAACGATTTGAACTTTATTGGATGACAATGCACAGAGCGGTCATCATTCTGTGGATTAGATGTAATACTACTCCCCATTTTATCAACATGAAGTGAAGGAGAATCCAAATTCAAGTTGGAAGTGGTGTTTGAATGACAGTCTTGTTTATAGTAATATCTGGTTTCTCATTAGGATTACTGCCTCTCTTCTTCCCCTTTGTTATATAAAAATGTTCTTGCTTACTCCCACTCCACAAATAATACATATACCCATTGTCGTTTTTAGTTAGTAGTCTTTTTTTT
>NW_011888784.1:16849152-16866714 GCF_000151845.1 Pteropus vampyrus
TGTAAGCCTCATTTTTCCTCACTACATGAGCTCCTTTTTTGCTTAGACCTGCTTCTCATTGCCACAAGTAGCTCCAGGATCTGTGCTCAGAAAGGAAAGATTTCTTCTTGTCAGCTCCAGTGTGGAAACCCCTTTGAAAAGGCCTGGCTGAGTCACGGGACCATCTCTGGACTAATCACTCACTGTGTCCAGCACAGTGATGATGGGCCCAGATTTCCGGCCCAGGGAATGGAGTGTTCCAATGACAACTGGAAGGAGAAGCAGAATGGAAGAAGTTTGTACCTTCTGTTGTTTTTTAAATACAAGGCAAAGCACCCTGTGAAGATAGCAAAAGGATGTAATGGCCGGGGAGAGATTGAAGATGGCACATCACTACCTGACTAAGCCAAGCCCCAGTGACTTCTTCCTTGTCTAGATTTCTTTGACACGAAGTTCTTATACCACTGTGTTACTCTTCTGAATGGTCTCATATGTGTCTATACTAGCCTCACCTTGACTGCACACTTTCTGAGAAAATAAAAAAGGAAATAGTTTAAAGTTCTCTGACAAATTTTCTTGTACCTGTTATGGGACAGTGTTTGCCACTAGGATTCTCAGGATATGTGCACATTGATTCCAACAATAGGACATCTAGAGCCCACACTACCCCAACTAAAAGTGTTCCTTAGGATTCCAGAAGCAGTCTTGTCATAAATACATACATCCATAATCATTTATTGAACGAGCTTCCCATACAAAGCCAATGGAAAACAACTTGATTTTTTCTAGCCACTGATTTTTTAGAAACTCTCTGTTGGATGTCTCATCTCTCCCTGGGTACTATACCTCAGGAATTTCTGAAAGTAGCCCCAGTTATATTAGGATGTCAAATCAAAATCTTGTTCCCTAAATGCTTTTGAAGTTTCTCTATCTCCTATTGTATCAGAGCTCCCCTAGAGAACCCCCACATTCAGTGATTCTCTGGGACTGACAGGATCAGCATATAGGGGGAACCAACGGCTATAATTTATTACAGCAAGCACATATAAAGCAAGATCAGCAAAGTTAAAAAGGTACATGGGACAAAGTCCAGAGGAAGCCAGGTGCAAGACCAAGAGCCTTCTCCCAGTGGAGTCACACGGGATGCACTTATTACCTTATTCCCTCCAGCATCAAATTATGACAACACCTATGAAGTGTTGTCTACCAGGGAAACTCACAGAGACTCCATGCCCAAGGTTTCTATTGGGGCCTGGTTAGATAGCCATCTCCCACCTAGTGCATACCAAAATTCCATAATTCCAGAAGAAAAGCAGGTGTTGAGCATAAATTACATCGTTTGTACAATTTCGGCACAGACAGCCACTCTTAGTCGAGGTGGTGGGAGTGTTCCTGAAACCTAAATTCCCAGCCGTCGGCCAAAGGCCAGCCTTGTAAGTAGGCCTTTCTAAGGATAACAGTCTCAGGCCTACTACGTTAATCCTTTTCTACACTCTGCTGTTGACATAAGGATGAGCAGGGCTGACCGACCTTGGAGGAAATCAGCCACTCTGAGTAGTCTGGCTCTACCAGGGATAGAGCTGGAGATGGGGAGGGTGAAGAGAGAAGGGCTCTTATTTGCCTGGTGTTGCCTTTCAGGAGGCAAATGCTATAAAGCTTTGTGTTTCGATGAGCTGCTCCCTGGGCTATCCACCACATAACTTCTCTCAGGGTCAACTTGACCGGGCAATTAATCTTCTTGGGCAGGAGATCCTTTTGTGACAGTCCTAGCCAGCTGAGCTTCCTAAGCACCAACTCAGCTCACAGGAAGGTACTAGGCAGCATTGCCCCACCTAATCCAGAAGCGCAAGCCCCTTCTGCCCCAGCTCTCTCTCCTCACCCTCCCATCAAAGACAGCTCCTTCCAATCTCTTGCCTTCAGACTTCACCTGTGACTGCCAAGCCCTAGGAAGCATGGGAACGTCTGGCCCAAGTTTCTGTTCCACCAGTCTCTGCTTTGTCTTTAAGGTAGAGGGTGGGATTCTTTTCTTCTCCTGTGGATGAAAAATGCTCAGTGCTCCCAAAACTATTCTCTTAAAAGAAAATGTCTCATTGTATGTGTAAGCTAAATGCGTGTGTGTGTGTGTATGTGTGTGTGTACACATACATACAACTAGTCAGAACCAATTTAAGAGCCACTTTTAGCAAGTCCTGCATAGATAGCCTGGCATAGATACCTTTAGATTCACTTCAGCCTTAGGGTCTCAGCTTAAATTCTACGACAGAAGCGCTAAACATAGTTATAAGTAAATATTACTTAACAGTCAATGACTGTCTAGTTTTGCCAGTAAAAACTGGTGCCAAAAAAGGAGGAAAGGGAACATCCATTTTCATCATATTGCCCTGCATGTTTTTTTGTTCACATCTGCACAGCTCTAGTTCTCCACTTTTTTCCCAGCAATACAGCTTTCCAAACTTTTTCAAGAGGTGGCTCTAGGTGCCTTATCATCACCAAGACCACCCACCTTGGGCTCACCTCCTACAATCATAAACTGCACTTTAATTTCCCATGTATGTTATAAGCTATTGACTCAGCACAATCTTGATTGCTCAGTTCGACTAGCTTTTCCCGCATATAAGACACACGCATGGGATCATGTGAAGTACACATGCACACACCGTGAAATGGCCATGGGAGAAATATATAATGAATCTTTATGAATCTTTACAGCAAAATATCCTTTGAAGTCAAATAAGCGCCATAGCACAATAGCACACTGAAACAGCGAGAGCAAGTCCAGGGAGGGGTGGTCTAAAAGGAACGAAAGCATGGCTGACAGTTCTGATAAGCCTGCCAACTGCTTCCAGAATTATGGGGTGGCTCCACATGTCAGAAGAGATGTAATTAGAGCAGAGGCCATTACTTCTGGAGTGTCTAAAGAGAGAGCGCTCCAGAGGAAATTTGAGTTGCGCAGTGGGATCACTGCCTGAAAGGACAGCGTGGATAACTAACTGTCCCTCCCTTTTATTTGTTCCCACATTCCTCAAACGTATTTCTTCGGGCCTCAACAAAATAGTTGCTATTGTAATAATATGATCATAATATTAAGAACATTTTGGAAAGTGACCTAATTTTAATGATCAATTTTATAAAATAATCTAATTAAAATAAATATCACTGGGGCCTCACCCAAGTTCTGGCACATAGTAGGAGCTCAATTAATATATGTTGAATCCATGTTCATTTTACTGATAATGACTTTTGCTGCTACAACAACCTGAAATATCTTTTTTTAGCCCTATGATCTAGTTAAGCCTCTCTTTCTGAAGTTTTAGTCATTTCCTGCCTGGTGCTTCTACTGCTCTTCTAGAACATTGTGTACCCTTTTTATCTGTTTACATGTTTGCTTTCTTTTTGCACTGTGAGCTCAGGAATACAGAAATAGTGTCCAATTAATCTTCATATGCCTAGAGTTTAGCACAATAACTAATAGTTCTTCAATGCATATTTTTAATGAAATGAATGAACGAATGAGTTAATAGACAAATGATTCTTAAGTGTACCTTTTGGTATCTCATGGGTTTTAAAGTGAACCCCTAGAGTTCACTTTCGAATGTTGAGTATGTGTGACCTACATTAGAAATTCTTCCTAATAAATCTTCACTATATAGACAATACCCATTCTCTTCCTCCTTCCCTCAATAACTTGGGACAGCTATAAGAATTTAAGCTATTTCACAATCATTTTTCCTGTTCTCTTGCCATATCATCCACAGTTTAAATAGCACTAGCTCCCTTGACATTTTTCAAGGATTTTATTTTCACAACTTTAAATATGTGTTGTTTTACTACTTTATTTATAGAGTTGACTTTTTTCAATGAGTCATTTTTAAGTGTAGAACAATAAAAAGTGCAATTGCTCACTCCCCTGAAGAATATGATCAGAAAAGCATTGTGTTGGCACCACTTAGGAAGGAAAACATCAAAGCACTAGTGTGTTTCATCAATGTCTCTCTGCAAACACAACACTATAAAACAGAAAAAAAAAAATCTTTGGAAGAAATTGCAGCTTTCATTCCCAAATACCTTATTACTTCCAAAAGTGAAAATAAAACCAGTTTTAGTTTCTAACATGCCAGAAAGTATCCAAAATAAAATACTTGATATTGTAATAACACAATCATAATTTCAGAACATGTTAATAAAAATATTTTAATTAGAATAAAAATAAGTCCGTTTTGCTTTAATAGCTAATAAAAGTGCTATTTCAAGTCTCCTTAGCCTCACTGGTTGTTAGTACACCCCTCGCCCCCAGTCAAGTGCTCAGAGCTGAAACTGTAAATCAATAATTTATTAAAAAATCTTTTACCTTTGCACAATTAGGTCTATGATTGTTTCTAAAGAAATATGTCACAGTCTTTGAGGAACTTATAAACTTTCTTCATTTGAAACTAACATATGTATGGGATTTGATCTCTTAGACAAATCCCCAAAAAGCACAGCCAGCTTTATTTGTGAAACAAAAAAAATAAAACCTTACTTCTCTTTTTAAAATAAACTAACGTGGGAACTACATATAGGGTGATACCTATCTTAGAAGCCATAGAACCCTGATCTAAGGCACATCTTCTTCTCTTCATTTTTCTCCCTTCACTTCTTCCCTCGTTCATATTTTTGGTACCCATCACATTTTTTACAAATTCCAAAGAAATAAATTCCACCATCTCCCTTAGCTAGCATGCACTCATTCATGCTACCAACGTTCATTGATTTGCTAATATTTCTAAGTACTATATTAGGTATAAAAGTCATAGCAATGCCTGAGTCTGACCCAGCCTTAGGTACTGGGCATTCTGCTGGGCATAAAGCTACAGAGATGACACAATCTTGCCTCAGTGAGCTGATAGATCCTTTATGTGTGACACCCAAAAGACAAGCAATTTTTAATATACTGTATCAGGACTTGGCAAGTGTACGATAGAGGCACGCATTCAGTACAATAACTGCACAGAGAAGGGAGTAACATAGCAATGCTCATTGTCAGGAAACTCCCTTAGATACAATTTTGAACTATGACAGAGAAACAAACTCTCTTGGTTCTGGCACAGCCTCCAAAAAAACCCAACACATACACTTTTTTTTTTTTTTTTACAGATTTATACAACTTGAACTCACTGCAATAATTTTGTCTCCAGTGGGACTATGGAAACCTGGCTCATTGTGTGCAGAACAAGTTGGGAGTGAGGGAGAAAGTGTTGGCAACTTTTGGGTTAATTCAGAACCTTGACCAATTCCTCACTGGATTCAGACTATGTGAATTTCTTAAGGGATTTAGTTTTCCAGACTAACTGTCCACAATGATCAAACCATCCCCAAATACACAAAACATTTCCATTTATTTGTAATCTGCAGGGGTAATACAGTCCAAAATTAAAAGAAAAAAAAAGTAACAGCCTTTTCTGTGGATTATTTATCAATAATATCTATCAAGCACTACTTCATGTAAGATTATTTACTATGTATCTGTTTCTATCTGCAGAGAGGCATTCACCAAATTGCTAGATCTTTGCAGAAAGACTAAATGGTAGAATTAAACTAGTAAATTTATAAACATTTATTTTTCTCAAAAATTACTCTTACTCAAAAATTAAAAATATATTTAGAAAAAAAAGCCCTTTACAATCCCATGTCAAAGAATACTCATTCAATATTATTAAAGTGACGCATCTTTCAGGTTTTATTTGTTTTCAACAGCATGTAATTGCTATTTGAATTTGTTTCAGTGAGTGAATATTACACAAATATATATTCTTAGCAATACCATGCTTCCAACATTTTATGTTGCCAGTTTAGATAACTCCATAGAAAAGAACACTTTAAAAACAGAAATTATATCATTATAGATAACATAAATTATGATATCAAGAAATCAAAATCCAGCAGAAAAAAATGTGTAAAATGCAAATGGATTTTAAATGCATAAAAAGATACTCAACTTCTATCATAATTAAATAAATGCCAATTTAAATTTTAACTAGATACCCATTGTTTACCTACCACATTGGCAAAGATAAAAGTGTAAAGAAGGGTACAATGTGATGATATCCATCAAGATATAAAATACATCCATTTTTTTGGCCCAGAAATTTTACTTAGAGAGATTAATCCTTCAGATAACTCCTGTGTATATGTGTTGTGTGTTTACAAGGACACTTGGCAGAGCACTGTTTGTAATAAGAGCAACCATCAATGCATGTCCACTTCTCTCCATCCTTAGTGCTCCCTCGGAATCAAGCCTTCATCCTCTCTCATCTAGACCACCTTGTCTGATCTCCTTCTTTTCCCTCTTCTATTCTCACAACATCCATAGTAGCCAGAGTAATATTTTTAAAACATAAATCAGATTATGTCATTCTGCTGCTTAAAACCCCTCCAGTGTCTTTCCATCAACCTGAGAATAAAATCTGCACCATTTATCCTGGTTTAAAGGACCTACCTACCAAGCCTCTGCCCCACTTCTAACTTTCTCTGATGCCTCTTTGGCCCTTACCCTCAGTGCTCCGGACATGAAGGCTTTCTTTCAGCTTCTGAGCCACATCCAGCTCATTCATGCTTTAAGGTCTCTGCGTGAATTCCTTCCCCTTATTTTCTAATGATGAGTCCTTTTCCCCCTTAAAATTCTACCTTAAAAGCCATTCCCCAGCGAGGCCTTCCCTGACCACCCCAGCTAGAGTAATAACCAGGCACTCCCTCTCTAAAACATCATCCATCCCATTTTATTTCTCTTTAAATCGTCTGTCACCACCTGGCTGTGTTCCTATGCATTATGTATTTGTGTTCTTCTTTCCCCTGTAATGTAAGCATTGTGAAAGCAGAGACACCATCAGTGTAGTTCCCTGCTGTACTATCGGCAACCAGAAAAGTGTCTGCACTTAATGAGTGTTAAGTAAATTTTGTTGAATGAATTAATACGTGGCCATCAGAAGAGAATAAAATATATTGTAGGATACCCATCAAAATGAACAATGTGAGGCTGTTAAAAAGAACATGGTACTCGACAATCCAGGGAGGGGTCCTCTGAGCAAGACTGTGCCATCACACCTGATCTGCCCTGGGTCTCCCTCCTAGACCTCATTTCAGATCTGTTCCTGGTCTTCTCGCTATTCTCAATAAACTCCACACCTATGCCTCATGGTTTTTGCACTTGCCATTTCTACATCTGCATCCTGCACAGTTCACATCAGTCAATCCTCTACTCAAAAGCCATCTTCACGGAAAGGCCTTCCCTGACCACTATCAAAATTCCTCACCCTGTCCTTGCCTCTCCTCTAACCCTGATTTTTTTTTTCATTACACTTGTCATTTGAAGGAAAAGGGCCTATTTATTTGTGTACATGTTTGTTATGTGCTTCCCCTGTCTAGAACATTCTTCGTTGCTATTCCTCATGACCTCTCCAGCAGGTAGAACATTGTCTGGCATAGAGTAGCAGCCCAATAAATATTTGATTGGTGGGGAGAGAATAAGTGAATGTATTCTTGAGTGCAGAAAAGCAAGGTATGAAACAGTGTGCTCATTGAACACTGCTGCCATTTGTATTAACGAAAGTGACTCATATATATAATCTCTCTTGGGAAAAATCCCAAGGCTGCAGTAACAGTGATAGCCTCTGTGACAGGAAACTCTGAGCATCAAAGAAAGGAGGAAAACTTATTGGTCCTGTATATCCTTATCTTTTATAAGACTGTATTTTTACCATAGGTGTTAATTACTTTTTCGAAAAAATAAGTACATCAGATTTGACAGTTTTCCAAGTTTATGTATTTGAGGCCACAAGGAAATCAAGGCCCTCATAAATGTTATATCAAAATGATAAACATTCAATAACTATTTACATAGCAATTCTATAAACTTAGCATGGCCCTATGCAATCTCTTGTTTGGACGTTCATGAAAATTTGTGATTACGAAGGATTCCTATACTTTCTAATGGAAAAGGTATACATTTCTTAAATGTAAAATATGGAAGGAAGCAATAGTGTGGATCTCTAGCAAAATAAGGCCTTCATAAATACAACAAGGCCCCCTGCACATTTTATATGTCAAGAAAAAGGCTTCTATGCCCAAGAGACTGAATCTGCTTACAATGTTGAAATATGCCCTCACTGTTTAAAAAAATAATAAAAACCCTCTACCAATAGACCCTGCCCATCCTTAAATGGCTGGTTTGCTCAGTGTTTTTCTGGCTCCATCACATAAATGTGTCCTACTTTTAAAAAACACACTATTTGAATATCTGGATTTATAGAAAAAGCTTTAAAGGAGTGTCCGCTTGCTTTAATTAGGATTCCTTTAAATATGAAAATAATAAACATTTAAAATATGATTTAATACAAAAAATTATACAGAAATTTCAGGAACACCATCATTGAAGACACAGGTACTCAGTAATTACTTGCTGGTTGGATGAACATACCTATTGAAAATCAGTAGAGTGAAATGGATAAGAGCGTGGGTTGGGATCCAGATATCCCTGTGTTTGGATTCTCTCTGCCATTCATTAGCTGAGTATGACCTTCAACAAGTGACTTAACTTCTTAAAACCTCAGTATTCCCTAAAGAAATAAAATGAATGAGGAACACCTCCCTTGTAGTTAGCTGTATTAAATGAAAGGTATAGGTAAATTTAGGTAAATAAAATATATCTATATATTTTATTTAGGTATTATATTTTATAATGTATTATAACCTCATATATTATTTCTTTCACTTGATTTCTGCTTTGCCTGAATGAGAGCAAATGAAAGGCAAGAACAAAACATAAGTGTTGTTATATTTTCAGATTTTCAGAGCTATAATACAGGGATCTATATATAAATATAATTATATATGTATATATCCCTCATACAGTGCCTGGCATATAGTAAATATTTGGTAAATGGTGATTATATTGTGAAAAATAACCAGAATATTCTGAGGGTTTGACTGTTTTCATATCTACAAAGACGAATTTTGTGCATAATATTCCAGGACATTATATTACATTGGTGCAAGGAGGAGTAAAAACCCGTGTGACTGAGATTTTTTATGGCCTTAAAATTATGGGGAAACAATTAACAGGTATGTAAGTGAATTGTGGCAGATATTCAACTTGTAACAATTGCAGACATGTATTGAATGTATGATGATTAGTCATTATACACAGTAAATACTGTGACTTAATATCTTCTTCGAGTTTATTTTATAGTATTATCCATTTCTCACTTTCTTAATTAAAGATATTAAATATAACCACTTTATTTAATTTCCCAGAATATTAGATGTTTGGAGTGCGAAAGACAAAAATGTTACAAATTTGGGGACTAAATGAGCGTATTTCCGCAGATGACCAAATGTTTCTTCCTTTTCAGTTTTCTGGCTTTTTTTCCGCCTTTTCTTCTAGCACTTACAGTTTGTCTAATAAAGTTGGGAATTCTCACAAAGGGCCTTATAAACACTTGTTATTAGATTTTAAATCTGATTTGAAAGTGCTTCTCTCCTGCTCCCTCTGAGTAAAGTGACCTTTTTAAATGGAGGGAAGTGGGTTTAGATGACAGTCATGATAAATGCGGTCATGTTCACTCAATAAAATAAGGCCCAGTGCATTTGAGGATAAATCAGTGAAATGTACAGCCCCACCTGTCTGTCTCCATCATTCATTTCCACTGTCACTTTCACAGTGGCTGATGGATCACAGTTGCTGTAAAATTAGACAGCCTTTAATCTCATTTCATCCTGATTAGCTTCTCTTTACCCTTTCCCTCTGACTCACTGACTGACACGCTAAAAACTCACACTGGGCTGCAGATGAACATAACAGTGCAAACTTCTCCTCCAGCACCTGCATGTGAGGGTGAGGCCAGTGTCCACCTCTAGAGAAATCTAGAAAGGGTCAGACATGTATTTTTTGTTATTTAAAAGATAATAAGTGCAGTACCTAGTGCCATTTTAAATGGCTATTTGCCCTTGCTCACTGCCCTATTTACTTTACTTCCCTTCATGTTTAATCAGAAGTCAAGGAAATCAGGTCTTTTGCAAAACTCAAACATTGATTTAATATAAATTTTTTTCCTAATAAATTTGGAGCATTTTACATTCAGAATAATTTCAAAGAGCTTTTCTGTGTATTTATAGCCTCTCGATTCATGATAATAATTCAAAAAAGACAATAATTCAGGAATGAGAATACTGAAATATTTGGCCCAGAGATATAGCAGACAAGGTTTAAAAACAAGAGTAAATATGTGTAGATAAATGAGAATCCCTTCAAGTAGCTTTTATATTAGAACTTCAAAGACCTCTCTTATTTCGAAGGTTTCAATAGTTAGCTTAATGCAATAGCTTCATTTGTTTGCATAAAGCATAACAATAGGGTTAATCAAATGAAAAAGAGGCTTAAGAATAAATCATGTATTATTTCCTTCACTTAATTTCTGCTTGCCTGAATGGGAACAAATGAATGGCAAGAACAAAGCACAAGTGTTGTTATATTTTCAGAGATTGTGCTTTATTATAAAGCTGGACTTCCAGTTAAAAAGATGATACGGTTTTTCATTACTTGTATGATTTGGGCATTGAACTGACCAAAAAATTAAAATAAATATTGGAAGACTGGCTATCTTTCAGTAAGTTGCTTATAGTCGATGACCTCTATTCTTACACACGTCTCATGTGAATAGGTGCATATAGATGACGATCAACGCTGTAAGTTTACACTGACCGGATGACATTGTAATGAAATGGAGTAGCACCAGACTGTTCACAATATACATAATATATGGGTAGCATAGTTTTATTTTTAGTATTTTGGAACCATCATCATAATCTAAACAATGAGTTAATTAAAAAAAAATATATATATATATGTTTAAAACATATCCAGTCTCAGTTGCTCAATGAACCCAATGTATACTCTGCCCCAAAGGATTGTGAGAAGTGAAACCTGTAGAATCTATATGATTGAAAGCGTTTCCCAAAGAGATCCCCAAGACAACTCCTTAAATCAATTGACCTGATTAATGGAACTCACAAATCCATGGCACACCCACTTTCTGCATTATCTCCCAAATGAGGGGTTTACATACCAGTGCCTTTTCCCTTGTGGATATAAGTTCAAAAACAATGAATAGTCAAAGTAAAAATAAATGATAAAATAATCATAATTCCTAAAATACTTTACTAAAAAGCTTCAATGATCCAATTTGTTCTTTCAGGAGCTGTGTGATAGGTTTCAAAGCTATGCCTCTTTCTTACTATTTTTATTTACATATCTTTGTTGATTCATACCTTTCAATGTGCATTCTGAGAAAAATTTTAAAAAATAATTTAAAAAATGAAATGAGAAATATATATCATCCAAAGTGAGTCGGATATAAGATAGGTGCTGTCTCTCTCTTTTCCTCTCTCTCTCTCTCTCTCTCTCCTTTGGGAAAAGAACGCAAAGTGAGAGCTGGCCCTGACTCATATTGATTCCTCACTGCACTGGTTTCTTAAGTGCTCTGTTGATCCGTGTCAAGCAATAAGTTCCCTGCCTGAACGTGCACTTCACCTCTCCATTTGTCCTCACCTAGATTTAAGGTGCCCAGATGATGAGCTGAACAAGGACGTCATTTTTCCTACTGGTGTCACTAGGCCCAAACCACTGCATGTGATATAACTAATGCTGTGTACATTTACATTTACCATGTGATATTAAAACAGCAGACACTGACACTGTTCTGCACACGGGCTGACAGGGATGTCCTATTCTAGTTGTGTGTGTCTCCCAAAAGAGAATGTAAATGAGAACAAATACAGAGAAACCTGGCTTTAGACGTTTTCTGAGTAACACCCCCTCCTCACAGCCACCACACTGGGGCAAAGAGAAGGGCAAGATGAGGGGAATGAACATTTGTGATGTTCCTGACAGTTTTTATCTTCGTTACAGAAGAGCTCCTAAGCAGATAGATAGAAAATGTGTGATTGTGCTGCTAATGACATCGTACAGGAAATTAAGCGTATACATTTGGAGAAGGCATTAAATCAGCAGGACTTTAATTTAAAAACTTAAAACTGTATGGAAATTCAGCTTGCTCATTGCTGTGGAATAGAAAGCTACCAAGCACCCTGAGTCTGTTTATGGAAAGACTGCCAGCAAACCAGAGCATCGTCATGGCTCCAAGTGTATGCAGCACTATATCTTCCAAAAAGTAACCCCCAGCCCTGACCATTTGAGGGTGTCAGTCATTCTTTTAGAACGATATCCCCATCATCAGGCAAACGAGGAGAACTTCAGAATCAGAAGCAGCGTGACAGGTTGTTCTTGACTAATTTGTGGAATAACATTATGTAAAATTAATCAAAAGGGGTTGGGTTTGCAGTCACTGTGTACACACCACTGAGCCACCGTGGATTGATGGGTGTCCCGCTCTGCTGCCTAGGCTCTCTCCTTCCTTCCGACTTCATTTCACATTTCATACACTTTGGTGAAAACAAACAATGGGTGAGCCAAGGGGCAAGTCCTAAAGTGGGAAATTTCAGACGTCTTTCTTTTTCTTCTTAATTCCAGTTATGCCGTACAACAGTGCCCACCACTGCGTCGTGGAGGTAGAGAACTTCTTGTTCGTGTTGGGTGGAGAGGACCAATGGAACCCTAATGGTAACTACTGAATACCTTAATAGTAGCTGCTCAACAAGCATTGTGCAATGAAAGGCACTGGTAGCGGTCCATTCTGTAATTACTGTGGAAAGTATATTTCTGTGCAGCAGGCACAAATGAAGTAGTCAGTGAATTGGGCTGACAATTGGAGGGAGGGTCAATCACTGAGCTAGCAGAGTTCTACGCAGTAGAGCATTCACTCATCAACTGTCTGGGGATTTAGCTTCACAGTAATGCCCCAGCCCCTCTCCTTATCCATCCCCTGAGGAATGCCACACGCACAAGCACAGACTCCCTAGAGGGTGGCAAGCTGCAGCTATTAAGAATCCTCACCACCTTCTCCACCACTTTTCTCTCATTTTATCAGTGTAACAATGTAGTTTCAATAAATAAGCATGATCTGCAGTCGCGCGCTACATAACCTTCTCTGGAATTCTTTTGCAGCATTTGTTATTACTTGAGACCCATTCTAGTTGCCCCACCTTTTGCAAGGGCTCATTCCACAGATCATCCACCATCATCCCTGTTGATGTGATTACTTCAACAATTTATTGCAAAGAGAAATTAAACACTTTAACACACTCCCTAAGCCAAACACAGAGAGAACACTGCCTTGCAGAATACGCAAAATTATCAAGGTATTTTTGGAAAGCTTGCGCATGAAGGAGGAGTTGCAGTTGTAGCCTTCTGTGTAACAGAGATCATTATGACCGAGAAACCATAAAACAGCTTGCAGGTACACATTTTTACTTTAAAACCCCAGAACATCCAGCTGAAATTACATATACTGCATATATTTTATTGTGAATGTTCTCCTTTAGCATCTGCACTAAGGCAAATTATAGAAAATTGTTACATCTGTTCACTCTAGAAAATCTTAAAGGAAAACAACCCAGGCCATCCTCCAAGAATCTTTCTTTGAAGCGAGGGGGACATTCTTTCCTAAGACCTGCAGCTTTGTTGGTTCATATCTTTCAATGTTGGGAAGGAGACAGTTCTTGGGGTTTGTGAGAAACAGATTTGGAATGGGAGGAAAAATGATTTTTAATATCTCTTCTCTAATTTATCTTTCCAGTGGTGGATTTAATATGTTACGGAAAAAAATAAAAAAATAAAAACCTGGCATACATACAATCCACTGCAAACTCTCTATTTGCTGTTTAACTTGTCCTTTCTCAGAAATGATTTCAACTGACTAGAACATTTGTAAGTAAATATGCAGTGCATAGTCGTCAAGTTTACCTAAGCAAAGAATCTGCAAAAATTTCTTTTTGAAGGCCAGACTAAAACTAACACAAGACAAAAAAAAAAAAAGGCTGGAAAGTCCTGTTTCTGATGGCAATCCTCCTTCAGCCCACCTCTCTTCCCAGGTGGATTAAACTTCTGTCAAAATATCAGTTTTGGTGCCACAACTCAGTTTTCACAAAACGCTATGAACTTTCCATTCCTATGACATAGACCTTCATCAACACCCCCTGAAATAACCTGTAATTGCTTTCTGTTCAATTTCTATCAAATATACAACTAAAAGGATTGGACGGGGAGTTGTTTAGGGGAGAGTTTAATGGACATATTCTTTCCTCTAGTCCAGACAATCAAGATTTTTATCTTTGAACTAATGTAGACTCCCATATAACTGTGTCTTGGACCTCACTGATTTGCCTCGCCCCACCCCTGAGAAGAAGAGAGATTTGATTTAAAGCCCTCAGTGAATATGTTGTAAGAAAGGCTGTAGAAACACAGTACTGCATTTCCTGTAGGGACGCCATGCACTATCACCTTGGACTTCACATGTGCTCCATGCAAAGACCCATGTGACAAATTCTTGTCACACCAAAATACTGAGGTATTTTTTGAGAATTGCTATTCTTGTGATTTGATGTGCCTCTTCACTTTTGCTTTAGCCACTAGAAAGTTCAGAATTGAATTTTAGTAAAACCTTAATAACTGTATTTTAATTTTACTTTTAGTCTCAATATGGGCCTGGCCGCTCACTCTTTCTGTAAGACCCTTTTTAAAACTGTGGAAGTTCCACCTACAGTGCTGAGTCATTCTGTCCCTCACTCGTTTGGCATGTGCAGTCATTTATTATAGATTTGGGAAAATGCCAATGAACCACTGATTGGCTCTCCTAAAAAGAAGAGAATTATTACACTGTGAAGCAAGCAGGCCAGTCTTTTGTCTGTCCATGTCAATCAGTCAGTCATTGGCTGAGGCCGTCCCCCAGCTTGAGGGTGAGGATGAGCAGTGAGGTGGCCTGTTCACCTGAGGGCAGCTCTACAGAGAGGAAACAGTTGCGATTACAAGCGCCCAAATTCACGGCAGGTAGGGAATGGGTGCACTAGTCTGGTAAAGGGATCTGGGCTAGGACCAAAAACACACATTCACCACCATCCCTTCCACATGTAGCTTCATATTCCATCCACCAGTCAACCATAGCTGACTTTTTTAGTATTAGCAGTAGTTTTTATAGAGTACTCTTTTTTTTTGGACAGGAACTTTGCAAAGCACTCACCTCATCATTTCACTTAATTCTCACAAACCATCCTGTGAGGTCTATTTCATGACTGCTGTAGTCCTACTGTGAGGAGACTAAGCATGAAGAGGTAAAATAACTTGCTAGGACACACAGCTTGCAAAAAGCTGAGCCGATTCCAACATATGTCTGGCTCCAGAGCCTCAGTCTTTAACCCCACTGCCTCTTCTCATAAATATAGGTATCTGGTTAGGTATTAAACAACAGTCATGTTTCTGACATTGATCCTGTGAAATTAAATCAGCATGTATCACAATGGAAAGTGGCTCTCTCAGAAAGAACTCTTCATTTCCCATTTAGAAAACCATCAAGAGAATCAATCATCTAAAAAATATGGGATTTTCATATTATAGTACCTCATTCAATCAAAAAGTAAGCAATTAATACTAAAACTTATAAAAAATACTAATCTTATAATAATATACAGTTTGCTTTAATTTCATTTCTGACAGGGAAGAAAAATTAAAAATCCATGGATTCAAATATTATGTTTGTCAGTTTTAAAGGTGAACTCTTCTTAAATTAAACTTTAGTTCTTAAGAAAATGAGGTGCAAGTCCTTTAATGAAATATAAGCAGGATTCATATATTTTTTTCTACTTAGCTATCGTTATTAACTTCCTTAATGTCATTGGTGATAAGAATGCATTATAATATTCTAATATATATGCATGTATTCTACCAGTGCCCCAGTTTACAGAGAACCAGTTTATATTATCACTTACTGATGACCAACTTTCAAAATAACTGCTCACGGAGAATTTCCTTTCCTTCCCATTTCCTTCTCTTCCACCACCGGCTGAAAACTACCACTCCTTGCTCTATTTTACCTATTACCTAAATGACAGTCAAAAGTGGTGTCTGGTGACAGGGCACCGTCACAAAAAAGAGAGGTAGGGGAAGAATTAGAAACAAATGGAAAAGATAAGCAGAAGCCAAAGAGTAAAGAGTAATCCAAATTTCCATTGCAAATGGCCGCTACTCTCAAGCTGCTAAATAGTCTCAACAGAAACCACAAGAACGGAGTGAATAATGCAATTTTATCTCACCTTTCTCACTTTAACACATTAATTTCTTCCTTCACTTTCTTCTCCACATATCCTTTACCAACTCCAGAACTGCTTCCTTCTTTTTACCTCCCCAATTTTCCATCGTTGCCCTTTTTGGCACCACTGACCCTTCCTCTGGAAACTTTCTTCATCTCACATGCATATCACACTAGCCCTGCTGAGCTTTTTCTTGAGTGAAGGTCGTTACCATTACAACCAGAGGCAAACATCCCAGTTTCTACCATCACAGCTCAGCATGGGAAGGTACTCTCTGCCCTCTTGCCAAGAGAAGGTAGATATTTTCTCCCTAATGGAAATTCGAAACCAAATTTCACAGAGAAACATTTTTATACATGGTCAGTATGTTCTATATTCCTATTAATACCATTAATCTTCAGATATATTTTGGAATTAACCTTGGAACTTAACTATCAAGAATCATTTTTTTTCCTACAGGGAAATGTAGAATTTGCAAATTCTACAAAGAGCCTCTTATAAACCAACTCTAGACATAATTATTTCTTGAGTTGGAGCCTCCCTTTGTGGATTCCAAGTTCTTTGAATCATTCTCACTCCTGGAACTCTTAGCTCTTTCTGTACATCCCTAGATAAAACTTAATTTACCACCTAACCAGACCATCCAAACCCTCCCGCATGATCCCTGAGACTCACGATTTCACATCAACAAAATCCCTATAGTCCTAAAACTTTCTTTCAAATAGTTCCTTCAGCTTCTTTTCTAATCAAACCCTGGCTATCCTCGGAGAGTAGTGTTTTCCCAGCCACTCTCTCTAATGGGGACAGTGTTTTCCAGCTCCCTTATTCTTGACATTATTGGAGGCAGGTAGCTTTTTTACTTCCTTTTCATTGCCACTCCCACACCCTTAAAATCTACCACTTTAAAGGATGTTTGCAGATTATATTACCTGCTGCCCCTTTTTTGTGACAGCTATTCACTGTTTTCCTGGTAATGTCATCTCCATCACTTCACCCTACCACTTTGTCACTGTCCATCATCCCCTTGTGTCCTTCCTTCCCCCTATACTGAGCTTAGATTCTATTGCCTGTCCCCATAATCACATTAGTGCATACACCTGCAGCCCTCGTGTCATCCATCTCTTCTTCCATTATGTTTGTCCAGGGTATAGCTCTGGTCCTAGTTAAACCCAATTCTCCTCCATCTTTTTCCTGCTTCTGCGTAACTAAATGTCGATATAAAAAACCACATAGCCACACTGGCTGCTAATGAGCCATGCTGCCTACTAGCCAACTTCACTAAATTTCCATGGTCAATGTACTTTCCCACCCTCCAACTTAACTCTTTCACACCTTCTCTCTCTTCAAGTG
>NW_011888784.1:16869194-16872445 GCF_000151845.1 Pteropus vampyrus
CATGACCCTTCACTTTAACATTTCTTTTTTAAAAAAACATTCAATCAGATTGCACTGAGATTAAAATAGATCCTTAATCATAAATTCCAAGTTAAAAAGAAATTTTCGGATCATATCATTCATTCAAAAATGGACGTTACTACAGGAAGACAGTATGAATCTATGCTATAAAGAAACTCGCTAAGTTTCTATTCTATATAAATATATTAAAACTTTCCTTCAGGAGACTAAAAGCTACACACTGAAAATGGTGAGGCACACGATACTTTAAAAGGACCACAGACACTATTAGGAATGTCTAATACCTCAACGAATTATTTTTAGTCAGTTAATATCCTGACAAACTTCTCAATCTTCCTGTTGGTATACATGGATACATAAAAGCCTCCTGATGTCTTCCTCCTGTTTCTCTCTTTTCGGGGTTATTTCGTGGTGCTGTTCTTGTAGCTTCATCACTTTACCTTTTAATCAAAACCACTCAAAAAAGTTTTACATAAAAATATGTTTAAAATAAGCATCAATAACATGTTTGAAATGTCAGTATCTCTTCACCACAGTCCCCTTTGCTGGGGGCTATACACCACGATAATTAACCTTCATGCCTTGGTTTTGGGAGGCATAACTCACGTCGCGGTCAATTATCTTACTGTAGAGCCCCTAAGGATGAGAAGTATTGCTGCAAAACCTAATTAGTAATTTTTTAAAAATGTGTATTGTTTACTTGATATTCTATAATGACTTCCTCTGAGGCACTATGGCCTATCATGGCAGGGTCTTACTTAGACAATTTTTAGCAGCTCATTGACCTGATAAAAAGACCTGCCATGGTCTGTCGGCACCCGGCAGCCACCGTTGACAGGATGGACTGTTTAACGTTTCTTTCTAAGTCATTATGGTATATCATGTCGGGTCCCTAGTAAGAGAAGTTTTTTTTTTAGATTTAGAACAATCAACTCGATAGACCAAATAAAGAGCTCCTAACAGAGCAGAATGGGAAAAGGCAGATCTCACAAATACCCAGTCAATCTTCTAGCTCCATATCTCCTCTGGGTTGGTTGACCCAGGCAGCAATTCATAACTTAAAATGAAATTTTTCTGTCATTGCTGAGTTTCTATTCAAAATAGCAAGTACGATCAGTTACTATTGTGGTCTAATTGGTGATTAAACAAAGAAGAAGAAAAAAAAACTAAAATATATGAGATACTTTTCAGATCAGAAAAGAAGTTTCTTAAATGTTTAATTGATTTGGTTTTGCATTGTATAGGTCATGAATCAAATTCACCAGAAGGTCCCCACTTCCCTACTTCCATTAGCTGCTACCAAACTGATTAAGAATAATAGAAACACTCTAGAAGCCACCTCTTTGGTAACCCATTCTTACAGAGCTGGCTGGACAGATTCCTAGGACATCTTAGCTAATCAGAGATTCCAAAAGTGTATAAATAAAAGTGCAGAATACCCTCTAGGTTCATCTGGGAAATGGGCACATAGTCTTTAGTTTTATTCAACCATGAATAAGTTCAACCATAGCAGAAATAAATGCATGGCTGCTACCTATAAATTTACTGATAGCAATGATTAGACAAAAACGTAGTTTAAAATGTTATGCTGATGAGTTGTTCTGTTGTCAGATTTGGAATTTGATTCTTCAAAAAGAAGAGGGCAGAATGAAAACTCGAATCAATAGAAATGCTTTGGAGACTTTAAGTTTCTTATAAAATAGACATTTTAGGTATTATTCTCATAGAGATCTTGCTAGTCTAGGGAAAAAATAGAAAAAGAAAAAACATTTTGTAGAACAACAACAAAGCATATATTTCACAGTATAAGTGAAAAGCTGGAAGCAAATCCATCAGAAATGTTCTCAAATTTAACAGTTTTGTTTCTAGAAGCCTTACAAGAAACAATGTGAGACAATATTCTGTTTGAAAAATCTATTGTTTTTTAGCTGATGATGAAATTCAAAAATTCAAGCTGAGATAAAGTTATAACAATTCAATCTCATGCTTTAGTATATAAACTGACCATTCTTAAGGATAAGAAAGGATTTGTGAAGACCTGTACAATATGCAGGATTCAATGCATGTTTGTAGAAGTTATTGGTAGTCTTTTTAAATTTATCTCAATACACTGAATATTGCCTCTGGTAGTGGGGTAAGTGGGGATGAGGAGTGCTGTAGGGGGAAGAGATGACAATTTAAAATACAAAGAGGGTAATTCCACGAAGGAATCTTTAATAGTCGTAACTTACTTTTCCAAAAATAGCTTAAATAGAAAAACCAGGTATGCTCTTCATGTGGAGAGGCAGGGCAGGGAGCATTCTCAAGAGAGACCTGCTATGGAAAGACTTTAGCCTCGAGCAAATGTTCACAGTTGCAGACAGACCATTAACCAGTGTTTCTATAACGCATTTCATGAATTCTCACTTTGAACATGCAAGGGAATAAAGGCAGAGACTCAGAATCTTCTCTATTGGAATTTTCTACATAAAAATGCACTTTTATCAGGAAGCAAAACCTACTGATTTTTTTTTTCCATTTAGATCCTAACAGTGACACTGTGTGGATAAAGCTAGGAGTACACATGGAGCATTAAATTTAGAATGCTTCAGCTAAAAAGAGCAAGTTCTGACAGACTAACTCAGTGTCACAGTGAGGAAGGAAGGAGCCAGATCAGGAAAAGTGAGAAAGATGAAATTTAGACTAGATAAAAGGAGTTCACGCTACAAAATAAAGAGCCTTCTCTTATCTTCCACTATCCAAATTTTAAGAGGTTTTTCATGCTAATGGGCATTTTCTCTTCTAGACCAATATATAATGCATAGAACTCACCACCTTACAACCCACATAGTTCAATTATTTTTAAATGGCCCATTAATTATTTCAGAGGCTCCAAGACCTGTCATAGAGTCATACGGAAGAGGGACACCGACCCACCCTCATGTCAACGGTACAAAGAAATATCTATGTACAGGCTTTTCCAGACATGTGTCAGTCTTTTCAATGAAACATTTTAACTGAGGAGGTAAAAGCACTAGTAAAATAACTTTGACCTATCATATTCTATAAGAGAGTAATTGAAACTTAGCTAGAGAAATGAAAGGAACCAGTAGTCCATCTGTATACACTTAATTTTGCAATTGTTTTTATTTATTTTTATTATTTATGCCTAAGCACTTGGTCTTTCTAGGTGGTCTCCCATCCAAGTACTAACCAGACCCGACCCCGCTTAGCTTCACGAGATCAGACAT
>NW_011888784.1:16872495-16878601 GCF_000151845.1 Pteropus vampyrus
GAAGGAATCTTTAATAGTCGTAACTTACTTTTCCAAAAATAGCTTAAATAGAAAAACCAGGTATGCTCTTCATGTGGAGAGGCAGGGCAGGGAGCATTCTCAAGAGAGACCTGCTATGGAAAGACTTTAGCCTCGAGCAAATGTTCACAGTTGCAGACAGACCATTAACCAGTGTTTCTATAACGCATTTCATGAATTCTCACTTTGAACATGCAAGGGAATAAAGGCAGAGACTCAGAATCTTCTCTATTGGAATTTTCTACATAAAAATGCACTTTTATCAGGAAGCAAAACCTACTGATTTTTTTTTTCCATTTAGATCCTAACAGTGACACTGTGTGGATAAAGCTAGGAGTACACATGGAGCATTAAATTTAGAATGCTTCAGCTAAAAAGAGCAAGTTCTGACAGACTAACTCAGTGTCACAGTGAGGAAGGAAGGAGCCAGATCAGGAAAAGTGAGAAAGATGAAATTTAGACTAGATAAAAGGAGTTCACGCTACAAAATAAAGAGCCTTCTCTTATCTTCCACTATCCAAATTTTAAGAGGTTTTTCATGCTAATGGGCATTTTCTCTTCTAGACCAATATATAATGCATAGAACTCACCACCTTACAACCCACATAGTTCAATTATTTTTAAATGGCCCATTAATTATTTCAGAGGCTCCAAGACCTGTCATAGAGTCATACGGAAGAGGGACACCGACCCACCCTCATGTCAACGGTACAAAGAAATATCTATGTACAGGCTTTTCCAGACATGTGTCAGTCTTTTCAATGAAACATTTTAACTGAGGAGGTAAAAGCACTAGTAAAATAACTTTGACCTATCATATTCTATAAGAGAGTAATTGAAACTTAGCTAGAGAAATGAAAGGAACCAGTAGTCCATCTGTATACACTTAATTTTGCAATTGTTTTTATTTATTTTTATTATTTATGCCTAAGCACTTGGTCTTTCTAGGTGGTCTCCCATCCAAGTACTAACCAGACCCGACCCCGCTTAGCTTCACGAGATCAGACATCGGGCTTGCTCAGGGTGGCATGGCCGTAGACCATGGACTGTGGCTCCACTGGGGAGTGAACCCAGGACCTTCTGCGTGTAAAACAGAAGTGCTAACCGCTACACTATGGAACCACATCCTGCAATTGTTTTTAAACCTAATTTTATATTTTAATGAGTTTTTACTCTATACCAAAAAATTCCATTTTTTTTAGGTTTGCATTTCTTTGATAATCTGATTAAAATTTTTCTCCAAAATCTTTCTCTATATTCTTCCCAAAATGCACATGTGCAAAACATATGTGCGTGTGTGTGTGTGTGTATAATTTTATTATAATTTCCAAAGAGCTTCATGGACCCCTCAGAAGACATAGGCCCAATTTAACAACACTTCATAAACCCTTACTTTATGAAATCTGTCCTTCCTGCTCTTTATTCTCCTTTCTACTTTTTCCTTCCTCTTTCTTCCATCATTGTTCTTCATCATCCCTCTGAATTTTACACAGCACATATTTTTTTAAAGCATCAAGAAAATATAGTAAAAAACAAACATAGCCAAAATATTACTCTAAAATTATTCATAATGCTAATTTCAGGACTATAAAAAATACCCAAACCATATGATCCTGCAATCTCACTTCTGCATATATGTCCAAAGGAACTAAAATCAGTATTTTGAAGAGATAGCTGTACTCTACCATGTTTATTGTAGCATTACTCACAATAGCTGAGATGTGAAAACGACATAAGTGTCTGTCAACAGATAAATGTATAAAGAAAACACGGTGTATATTTACAATGGAATGTTATTCAGACATAGAATTGAAGGAAATCCTGCCATTTGTGACAACATGGATAAAACTGAAAGTCATTATGCTAAGTGAAATAAACAAGATGGAAAAAGACAAACACTGTATGATATCATTTATATGTAGAATCTAAAAAAATATTGAACTTAAAGATGTATAGAATAGAATGGTGGCTGCCAGGAACGAGGGGCAGGGGAAATGGGTAGTAGTTTGTCGAAAGGTACAAAATTTCACTTGTAAGATGAATAAGTTATGAAGATTTAATGTACAGCATGGTGACTATAGTTAATAATACTCAATTTTATGCTTGAAATTTGCTGAGAGTAGATCTTAAGTGTTCTCACCCCTCCCCCCAAAATCTGGGGGATAACCATGTCAGGTGACAGAATGTTGGTTATCTTGATGGTTAGAATCCTTTCATAATGTATGCATATATTAAATCATCACATTGTACGCTTTAAGTATATTGCAATTTTATTTGTCAATTGTACTTCCATAAAGCTAGAAATAATAAAATAAAACTGAATACATCACCATCTATATAACATATACTATATCTACATGGTAATAAACCATCCAAATAAATGTTAAAGAATTTAGTCATCACTTAAAATATTATTAGGAAAAGTTTATATGCAAACATCTTGATGACTGGTTTTTAAAAAATTCTCATGCAGGTAATATTAACTAGTGGTTTCTGAGCATGAACAAAATGCTAGACACTATGATAAGCACTTTACCTGAGATGTGTATTTGCAGGTAACCCTGTGAGGAAGGTACCATCATCATCCCCATGTTACAGATGAGTAATCCGAGGCTGAGAGGGGTTGAATAATGTGTCAAAGTCCACACACCCAATAAATTATAGAGCCAAGCAATCTGTTTCCAGAGACCAAAGTATTAATCAGGATGCTACATAGATGCTATATAGGGTTTGGGCTCTTTGTAAGCACAACTTGGAAAATCTCTAAATCATATAGGTTTACTTGATAAAAATTTCTATAACTCCTCATCTTGCTATTGACATCGACCAAGAGCCTCGACATCAAATTTTGTGAAGACCATTAATTCATCAAACATAAAATATATTCTCTGAGAGGCTTGGCACTTAACAATTGTACTTTTTCAGTATTGGACTGTATGTTATCCTTATGAATATATAATTCTGGTAGCATCAATGAGAAGAAAAAAAGAAGCAAGGAATCAAGGACTTGCTTTAGATTTCAACCTAGTCGTCCCAATTCCAAATTTTTGAGTCCTCTTTGAAACTTTATTCTCCCTCGACTCTCATATCTTATTAGTTACCAAGTCTTACATTTTCCTCTGAAATTTTCTTTTCACCACTCCTTTCCCTGTATTTCTCTAGAACTCTAATTTAGGTCCTCAATATCTCACTCCCAGATTTTGGTCTACCTCAGAATTGGCCTCCTTGTCTCCAATCCTTTCAACGCAGTTTGTGTGTCTTTTGCCTTTGATGGCATAGTGAGATAATTTAATAAATAGCCTCTCTTGAAAAGAAACTAAAAAGATATCCTACAGCTTTGTAAGAATCAACACGAAAAGTTACATAGACAAAATTCCTATAATTGGTTATATAACAGCAAAATTTCAACACTATACTCAGTTCACAAAAGTTTCTCTATTTGTGATAGTACTGTCGTGGGGAGTGGGGGGAGGAAAAATGATAATTGAAGAAAAATTTTGATGATGTAGTTCTCTTATAAATTGGGAACAATGACCCTTGAAGGACCATAAAGAAAGTGAATGTCAAGATAATTTATTATTGTTACATTATCTACCTCATTTTTCACCTTGTCTTACTGAGCTGATATCCATACAGGGTACCAAATATCCCAAACATTAGTGAACATTTTAACAGTATATCAAAAGCCAGATAAAAAGAGCTGAAACAAAGAGTTGGTAAATTGCTTCTCTATTGTTCCTTTACTTTCAAAAATGTTAAACAGAATGGGCAATGCATATGATTACTGTATAAAGTCTCAGATTTAGAAGGTAGCTAAGTGTAATTTCCAAAGGTTTGCAACCCTTTCTGAAGCAGAATGTACCTCCTTTCCCTGACTAACTGGGCTTCTTTTATGATTTATCATGGGTTGTTGTTTTCATTGTAGAAGAGCCAGTTTCTATGCATGTCGGTTGGACAAACATTTATACGTTATTGGTGGAAGGAATGAAACCGGCTATTTGTCCAGTGTGGAGTGTTATAATCTAGAAACAAACGAATGGCGTTATGTGTCCTCTTTGCCACAGCCTCTGGCAGCTCATGCAGGAGCAGTGCACAATGGGAAAATATACATTTCAGGCAAGTCATTCCTCTATTTTCTGTTACAAAGTTCAATTCCAAGGCACTTTCTTGACTTGTATGTATATGTTTAATTCACAGGGGGTGTACACAATGGAGAATATGTCCCATGGCTATATTGCTATGACCCTGTAATGGATGTCTGGGCTCGAAAACAAGATATGAACACAAAACGCGCCATCCACACTTTGGCTGTAATGAATGATCGCTTGTATGCAATTGGAGGAAATCATTTGAAAGGTCTTTTTTTTCAAAATCACAATAACATTTGCATCTCATATTTCTTGCTAAGGGGGGTTTCTCGTTAGATAATCATAGTTAACCGAGTAAAGAACATGTTAACCAAATAAAATCTACTCTGTGTAAATTACCAGTACCCTTGGGCAAGCATTTATTTTGGCTTCTCTGCAGATAGGATTATTTTCAAGTTACCACACACATTAAGGAAATGAATAATGATGTCTACAGAAAATAAAAATGAAAGCATTAATAACCGAAAAAGCACAATTTGTTAGAACAATGAATTCAGTGAAATAAATTATTCCTTATCACCAAAGTTATAGTAATGGATTTTTTTCCAGAAAATTGTTTTCTGTAGTAATCATAAAAACTTTAGTCATAGCTGCATAAAGAAACTACTACATGATTTTTCTTAAACACTTAGAATTTCATGTCTAAATTTAGAATTATCTCTTTTAAGAATCATCTATGATTCTCAAACTTTTTCTATTTACTTTTTTAAATAAAAAACTTTTTTAAAGCAAAGTGTTTTTAGAGCCATGTTTTGGCTCCTTCCCTTTTCCATCTTTGTATATGCCTACAATTTTTTGTAGTGTACGTGCATGTATGTAACTTTATGGCCATGACTATAACAACTGAATATGACAGGAAAGCAGAGAGATCTATGCTATTGAGAATGTTATCTTAATAACCAATAATGTTATCTTAATAACATTCTCAATAGCATAGATCGGGCTTCAATTTCCTAATCTGAAAATGAAGAAACTGGTATAGTTGGTCTCTAAATTCTCCTCTAGCTATGACCTTCCATGATCCTTGAAATTGAACTAAATGAGAAACACGCCATCTGAATATGGTAGATAAGACCCATCTGTGCACTTATTTTTAATTGGATACATGTTAAAAAATGTGTTAGACATAGACATTTTTCTATTTTACATAATACATATTTATCCCTAAATATAATAAAGCCTGGAGACGTATAATTTTTATGTAAATATTTCCAAGTTCATATTCCATCCAAAATGTCATTTTCCTAGTCTAAGTCTGTGGCTCATCTTGGAGCTCTCCTCAATGGAAGAGGATTATCTTTACTGCTGCAACTCTTCCTTTTTCATTCTTTTTCTCTTTCACTGGTGCTTCTTCATTTCAATCCATACACCATTCCTTTACATCAATATATTTTATATTAACTTTGTAGCTTTCTGCATTAAAAAGGATTTAATAAGCCATTTTTTAATAAGGTCTATACCCCCCATATAGTCAACCAATGACTCTTTACCAATCTAGTCAGATATTCTTGCTTTGAATTAATCGGAAACATCCAGAGTTGAATTGTTTGTTTGTTTGTTTGTTTGTTTGTTTGTTTGTTTGTTTTAGGCCCTTCTGACATATCACCTAATTTCACCAGTAAATTTATACATTTGTGTCTTCAAGGACACAGTGATCTGCTTCTTGGCTCTACATCTTTTTTTAAAAAGGAACCCTAGCCTTAAATTGAGACCCCAAGAGTTTATTCTTTTGTGATTCCATTCTGATATGTCACTTAGGTTTCTCCCACCTTGATGTAATGCTCGTGGAATGCTATGACCCAAAAGGTGACCAATGGAATATTCTCCAAACTCCCATTTTGGAGGGTCGAAGTGGTCCTGGCTGTGCAGTGCTTGATGACAGCATTTACCTTGTGGGAGGCTACAGCTGGAGTATGGTATGTGCCCACACTGAACTCCTC
>NW_011888784.1:16879666-16890022 GCF_000151845.1 Pteropus vampyrus
AAAAAAAAAAGTTGCCATTGCATTTCTCTGCACATTCGTTTCTAAATGCTTCCTGCTCTGCCATTACAGGGGGCCTACAAGTCATCTACAATATGCTATTGTCCAGAAAAAGGCACCTGGACAGAACTGGAAGGAGATGTAGCAGAACCGCTGGCAGGCCCTGCCTGTGCAACTGTTATCCTGCCCGCCTGTGTACCTTACAATAAATAACACTAGGAAACCCTGGAATGAACAGTATCACATTCTAGGAAACAATGACAAGCAACATCACTATTATACTAGGAACGATTTGAATGATACAACTGCCGAAACCAACCCTTGATTGCTGATGATTTACAAGTAACTACAAAAGAAAAAGACCTGTTCTTGAACAGATAATGTGTCTGTAATTCAGATCACACCAAACTTGCTGTGGTGACAGACTCTTCCATTTCAGACTGGTTTTAACTTGTCCCAGCTTTACAGAAACTCCTCACGTGGATCTTAACTTTCAAAAAGAGGAAGTTAAATACAGAAGAGTGCCCCCAGAGAGACCTAAGATCAGTATTGTGCATTGTAGTTTACCTGCATGTGATCTATGTTGAAGTTTTGGGGATATTGTGTTCATAAATGATTCAAAATTGGACCCACTAAAATACTTACCCTGCATTACAGAAATTGCCACTTAATTCTATATTCCTAACCTGTGACTACTTCACAGACTCCATAGGCAACACAGTTATAGAAAATCATGTAAGGTTAAAGAGAAACACTCTTGTTTTTTATATAACATTGTTTCATATACCTTCTGCTCCTTACAGCACCTTATGGGATCAGAGAAGAGAAAGATGTTGGATCTTATACCAATTGCTTTCTGCCCTGTGGGCTCTAGAATAGCCAGAGTCATCACTTCTGTGTCCTCAATTTTATCTGAAAGATGAAAACAAAATACACTATGTCACCATTCAGTTCACAGAGGCTTTCTCATTTTTTTTTTTTTGCAATATATAAATAAGTAGTGAACACACCTGTTATTTGCTTTAAACAGTAGGGCTGACAGTCAGTCATAAAATATTAAAGAGATTATGTTGGATAACACCTCTGACCCAAACTTAACCCAAAATGAAAACTGGGAGATTGCTTTCATGAATTTAGGGACAAAAAGAAAGAGTAATTTAAGTACAGTCCCAATTGTCTCTATGTTCCTAACACACACAACTTAAAGAAGCAAATTATAGCTCCTCACAAATACTCCTCCTCTTCCTCTCCTTGGCTCTACAAATGACTCTAGATATGACTCTAGAAAAACACAAGATTATTCCCCAGATTTTTCTCCCAGCTGATCATATGTATTTGTTATCACCAGAGATGCCTGAGCTCAGTTAAGCGAGTAATTGCTAGTTGTCTTTAGGAGCCTAAGGAATTAGGAGCAGAAGGTCAAGAGAACAATGAGATCGTCCCAGTGTGGCCAGTCAAAAGAACAAAACTGACAGGAACATGAGTTTGATTTTTAAGCTCTTCAGAGTTGCAACAACATCCATTAAGAGTAAATAAAAGCCTAAAATATTTTTTAATCACCCAGAGATGTTGTTGAATCCCTCAACATGTGTCATTCAAAGCAACATCATGAGAAAGCCACAAATTAAAAATGCCTGGTGAGAAGCTTTCACTGCAGAGCATGTCAGATGGACAGGTGTACTGGAATCCAATGCCGTTTCTACAGTAAAGTGCAATCTTCGTTGTTTTTGTATTTATTTGTATGTTCAGATCCAAAGGATCCATTGTAAAAATATATATATAAATATATATCCAGTGCAATCAACTTTCATTTCTTTTTTCCTTGAAAGCATATGACTATATTGAAAGAAAGAAAAAATACAGTACTTTGTGGGAAAATCCCAGCTGACATCACAAAGAGAACAAGGTCTGCTTCAAAACTTTCATCGTCAACTACCACTATTCCATGTGAACGTCACAGTTTATACAAGGATGTTTGCTTTCCTTAGACTTGTTCTTCCTTTATTTTTTATTTCTAGCCAAAATAAATAAAAGCATTTATGAGAACTATAAGTAAAGCTTTCTGTATTTCAGAAAGACACAAACTATTAGAAAGTGAAAAGTGAATAAATAAGTCACAGATGATGTAAATTTTGTACAGTATTAGAATGTATAAATGAAGCTTGCTTGGAAGGGGAAAACTTTAAATAAAAACTTTATGTACTAATTTAACTGTCTCTCATATTCCTACTTATAAAGCATATGTATAAATCTCTACATTGAATTGTATGAAGGTTTATAATATACAAATGCCTAAATATTTTTATTCTGCAGAAATACTTTACAAGTTTATTCAGCTTCCTGGCAATATATAAATGTATATAATATGGACAATGCTAGAAATTATTGAATGCTTCAGGAAAAATGTTGTGAGTTAAAAATCATGAGTTGAATCTGATTGTTCCACTGTAAGAGTATTATAACACATAACTTAACCAAAATTTAATAACTAAATATTTATAGGAATTATTAGAAGCACAATCTGTATTAAATAATACTTGTACACTTCCGAAAGAATAAGTGAACCATACATTTAGATCAATTCTCTAAATACATAGTATTTAATTTAATTTTCTTTTGAAAAATCTGAAAAAGGAGTTGTACAGGACAAGGAAAGAGGCTGTGGGAGACGATAGGGGAAACTGAGGCATGTAGCTGAAGGTAGTAGTTGGGCAGCCTTCCAGGTAAAGACCTGTGAAGGGTTGGAAGCTACTCCCTGAAGCTTGCAAGCTAGAAAGAATTTACTATCATGCTTCCCAGCCAAATTTATTATTATTGAGGATTAAACGCACAATTAAAGGATCATTCAAACCTCCCTTTATTCCATAAAAACAAAAATAATGGGGCTTCTGTCTTCTTGCACTGAATCTTCACTTCATCACGCTTGCACGGCATACCAGAAAAAGGCTCCTCTTTGTGGTAGCCTTTGTTGTTTACCATCTTCTCCAGAACCAATGGCTACTTGTTGCAGGACTTCTTCCAAATGCCCCAAATCCCCAAAAGCTCTAGGGCTAACCAGATATCATGAGCAGTTAAGTGAATATACTTGTCTTTTTCCTAATCCCAAATGACCACCTACTTTAAATTCATAATTAGACTGGCTAAAACTGGGAGAGTGAGCGTAGGGACCAGGGTTTTTAATTAATTAAGCAGTGTCTGTAGATTTAAAGTTAATACCGGCTTGTGATCTTCCCTATTAGAGCCAAATTTATATTTTCCCAGCTGCTTGACACTTATGTCACTTAACAAGTTGTCATCATTATCAATTTTATAAGCATCAAGTGTTTGTTGAACTTATCCCAAAAGGTATCACATAAATGCCAGAGTTCTCATTAAACTAAGGTCTCGAGGTCAAAGTATTTTAAACATTAGTGAGTAAATGGGCCAAGATAGGGCTGGTAAAGCATACCACAGCCAATTCATACCCATTGGTGGAAGATCATGACTGATGAAGCCTGACCTCCTAGAAACACCTGACCTAGAGGATGCTGAAATTTTGATAGAAAATAAAATGGCAGCGAGAAGCAGAAAGGCCAATATAAGAACCAAATATTCAAATAGTATGTTGGCTTTGTGTAGCTGTAGCTATATAGTGCTGTTCTGGATAGTGCAATAAGTATGGACCAAGTATTGAATGGGATTCCTTAATGGAAATATCCTACATTTGTTGACTCTACAGTCTTGGTACAATAACAAAAGGTTCAGTTCTACAGATGCATTTTTAAAAAATGTGCTTCAAGAATACAACACAATGGTATAGAAATAAGGAAAAAATCTTCCTTATTTGAAAAATTGAAGCTTAAGTGGCTTACTCTACTCTACCCTACTGTCCTCTGTTCTGCTCTGTTCTATTCTACTCTATTCTAGTCTAGATTTTTGCCTCGAATACATTAAGAACTCAGTAAATGTCAGCTCTCCACATTGGCAGGAGTAGTGTATTACCTTCTTAGTGGTTTTAGCTCACTAATGATACTAAAAACAAGATGTTTAGAATGAGTTGACATGTAGGACTCCCTACTGCCTAGGCTCAGAAGATGATATCACTTCAGGTAAAATGATCCTTGATTGTAACCTCCCCTTCTATTTTTTAACTATTAAGTTGACTCTTTTTCTGTGACCTTCCAAATTCTCTATGTACAACAAAATGACCTATGAGGGTAAGTGGGGGAAGTTAAACATTTGGTTGCAGGATGAGGTCATCCTACATTAGATAGATGACAGGCTCCTGGCTTCTAATCAGTTTTCTCAGATCTGGACATCTTGGTCCAAACTAAATTAGAAAAAAGGAATAAAAGGAACAGGATTTCATTATTAATTCAAATTTATTATATCAACAATATTATAATATAATAACATAACACTGCCACTAACTTCATGATTATTATGAGTCAGGCACTATACTAGGCATTTTTATACATGTTTTCTCATTTGCTCTCTGAATAGCTCTATAAAGTAAATATTATTCATATATCAAAAGTAAGGACACTTATGCATGGGAAGGGTAAACTATTTGATAAGGTTAAACAATAGGTAATGGAGCTAAGATTTACACCAAGACTTTAGTCTAAGGTCATTCTCAAATCACCATACTCTCCTGCCCACAAAGAAATTTCTTAAATCAATTATTTGAAATCATACAGGAATTTCTGGTGGATTGGTTACTTTTTCCATATATGAATTGATGTTCTGGAAAAATGAACAATTAATGATAATACATTATGGCAAATGTATCGTTGGTGAGAATGAAATACTAGGAAGCACAGAGTGAGCAGAAGGAGTAGGAACTTGCTCTGTGACCTTGGGAGGTCATTTAGTTTTTCCAAATGCAGTTTCCATTCTGCATATGGAGTGATAATCACTTCTTAATTACATTACTGTGAAAACATTTTACACCTTGAAAACTCCAAAGTAAAATGCACATAAAACTATTAAGCTATGACAACTAAGTCTAACTTTTAGCCTGGCATGTGAGAGAGACCTGAAAAGCTGACCTCAGCCTCACTTAAAAGTCACATTTTTCTTTACTGCTCTGTTGATTGAGTGACATGAATCCTTTCTTTTCCATAAACACAGTTATGCTTTTTCATCTTTGCTCTTTTGTCTGTACTTTTTCTCCACCAAGAATGCCATGTCGTGCTCCACACTATTAAAATCCAAGGTCCTCTTCAAACTCCACTGTCTTCATTAAGGCTTCATGATCACCACCATCTTATATAATATTTTTCATTCAACTTCCTATGGCTCTCTTACTTAATCTATCCCGTGCTATTTATAAGGTTTTATACCTTACCCTCTTACTAGATACAGGGTTCTTTGAGGGTAAAGATAATGTGCACCATGTCTTGAAAAAAATCATATAGCCATAAAATGTTTGTTGAATAAAAGTACTATATTTATGTATAATATAATCAATGTATAATATGGACATTTGGGGAAATACCGAGGTGGGGGAGGGGGGACAGGAAATTACCTTGATTCCACCATACAACATAATAACTTTTATTTGGGGGGGTACAAACTCTAACCAGTCTTTTTCATTTGCACTTTTACCTTCTGTACCACTGAATTTATATCCTGACATCTTAAATTTTTAGCATTTCATAAGCATGTTTATGTGACTAGGTGGTCTTTATAGTAATTTTTAATAATTTCATAAAAGCGGAAAGAGCATTCAAACGTTGGCAAATTTTGATTTATGTGTTGGTGTCGCATACAGCCCTTAGCTAGCACTCTTATGTGTTCTTTCTGATTACTTTCCAGTAATTTCACTCCACAGTTCATGTTCTACCCAGCTACTAATATTGTTTCACCATAGCAAGCCCTTTGAAATCCATAAAACTTCTGGCTCTTCAGAAATATTGCTTATTCAATTCATCTCTGGTTGTTTTCCTCATTTCATATTTCTGATGAGAAATGCTGCAACTCCCCCAACCTCCAGGTTCCTCCAGAATAGTTGTGGTAAATTGCACTTTTCTTTGTGAATGGATTTAGACCACCAACTTTCCACTTCGGGCCAGATGGCATTCATACAGTTTGGCAGGAAGTTCTTTACTTGTCTCGTAAGTTTGTCTTAAAAGCAATTCAGACCATTAAAACCAGCTGGGATGGAGTGAGTATTAAATTTATTCATTTCTTTTCTAACATGATTGGCCTATGCTAATTCAACTTCCAGGAAAGAAAGTAAAGAAGGAAAAGAAAGAACTTTAAAGCCAAAAGGCCCTGGAGGCTACATGTCTGATGAGAAAATATAATCCAAGTCTCTGGCTAGACCATCCCCAGGGCGGTCATTATCTCCTCTAAATCCTTAAGATATTTACTATTTATATTGTTCATATAACACCTGCTATAGAATAGACAATGCCAGAAATGTACTTCCCATAATGCTTTGCCCATCGTGGTACTCAATAAATGGGTATTGGATTTTAGAAGTATTGCAATCCCTGGTGTAGCAGGGTCATTTCTGACTCAGAAATTTTATGCTCATAATCTTGAAAATGTAAGTTGTACATGGATTTTTTCAAAGACAATTATGACTGCTGCCAATATGACAAACCCTACAATAGCCTTTGTCTGTAATTTTGTGCAAGTTAGTCGTCTTTGTTAAATTAACCATGTTTCTCTTATTTAGTGACTGTGAAAGCCAGAATTTTAATGCAAAAGCCCTTGTTCAGTTATATAAAAACTCTGTTATTATGAAAATCTTTGCCCCAGTACATAAATGGGATAGTAATTGTGTAATTCTGGCCTCCAGCTCAGAAAACATTTACCAATATTGCTTCCTAGGGTGATCTCTTCACAAACAATGAGGATGAGTATGTAATAAATCTCTTGGTATCCCTGGAGTATCCCCAGTATCATATGGCTAGTCTTTTGTTCGTATATTTCTTCCACTCTGGAAAAAGCTATATGTTATGCCCTGTAAAGAATAAAAATAGATGTAGGTAACTGTAATGCAAGGTATATGTGCAATAAAGACATACAAATAAGGTGATGTGGGAGTTCCAGAAAGGAAGAATTTATGTCTGACTAGGGGAATCAGGAAAGACAAGGGCAGAGGGAGTATATAAAGTCAGTCCTGAAGAATAGGTAGAAAATAAATGGAATATTTTTCTTCAACTAATGTTTGTAAGGTAATCCTTCAAAATACAGTAAATAACAATTAAGCCAGTTTCATATGGAAAACTGCTAGACAAGGTATAATTACTTCCAGATTAGTGTATCAAATGGTAGTATAATTGATGAAAAAAGTGAAAAGGTATGAGGGCAAGGACTTTTCATGGTCAGATAGAATGAAGTAATTAACTCATAGCAGGACAAGATTTTCACTGTGATTACTAGCAAAAGATGAATAAGTTATTTTGTAAAATATTTTTCAAGGTATTACAGAGCTAAAAAAAAAGCAATTAAGACTAGATGAACTAAAGTTCCAAAGAAAAAACAGTGTTTTGAAGTAAGCTGTAGATGGCCAGTAATTTTTTCTCTGAAGACATTTTTAAGTTCTGGCCACAACTTGGTCAGCCTTGGCCCAGGCGGAGGACCTATGCTGTGGGAAAAGAAAACCAGCCAACTCTTAGCTGTCACACAGAACTGGAGTGACAAAATGAAAACTTGAGGAACACTAAACAGACAGCCAATTTTCCCTGAGGGAAATTTTTGGAGTTCTTCTGTTATACAGAAGGATGGAAAACTAGGCCAAAAAGTTCTAGGAGGCGGGAAAAAGTTCCCACAATTACATAGAGCTTAGGAATTAAAGACTTTCCAGGTAAAGAAAACTTCTTCAAATACATGACTGCTCATCCTCTTAAAACATTTGCAAATTTTAAAGTTGGATACAGAGTTAAACAGGAAACCACAGAAGGAAAGAGGAGCTGAATCCTCTCCAAATTTCAAGGCTGAGGAGACAAAGACCAGACTCTCAGCCGAAAGCCTGAGAGGGCCTGCCCTGGGAATAAGGACAGACCAAAGGTGGACTGAGAAATACTGAAGTGAGCCCCGTCCAAGCTCAGTCCCTGGTTGAATTAAGATAATCACCTCCTTACTCTATCTGCATAACAGAGAAAGGAAGAAACCTTCTTTGATAGAAGATAAAATGATATGGAGTCACTACAAGTCTTTTATATATACATGAACAGTACTTTCAGTCAAAAATTACTAGACATGAGAAAAATACAAGACCTATTTCTATAATCAATAGAATCTGATAGAGAATAGAAATGGACTCATGGCTGATCCAGTTTTGAGCTGGCAAATAAATAAATATGATTGACATGTTAAATAAAATGTAGGAAAAGTAGACAAATGAAAAGATGGAGAATTTTACCAAAGAATTAGATTTTTTTAATCAAATGATTATTCTAAAACTTATAAAAAAACAATATCTTAAATTAAAAACTCAATGAATAGAGTTAACAGAAATTAGACACAGCAGAACACAGGACTGGTAAACAGTAAGAGAAGTTAATAGAAAAGATTCAAAATACACAGAGAAAAAATATAAAAATATATACATTAAAGTGAAAGAGACTTCTGGGACATGCTCAAAATGTCTAACATATGTATCATTATAATTCCAGAAAAAGAGATGATAGGAAATCCATATCCTACACTATATTGGCCAAGAATTTTCCAAAATTGTTAAAGGACATCAAACCACAAATTCAAGAAGCTTAACAGTCCCAATCTGGATAAAGATAAAGAACATCACATAGTACATCATAAAATTCATGGTAATCAAGGGCAAAGAAAAGTCATATTATTTTCAAAGGATCAACAA
Source organism: Pteropus vampyrus (assembly GCF_000151845.1). Taxonomy (NCBI): domain Eukaryota; kingdom Metazoa; phylum Chordata; class Mammalia; order Chiroptera; family Pteropodidae; genus Pteropus; species Pteropus vampyrus. Next base: position 16,888,476 of record NW_011888784.1, read on the forward strand.
TGAAACTATTAACTTAGTTTTCAACAGAAATGATGGAAGTCAAAAGACATAATAACATTTTTAAACTGCTGAAAGAAGATAAAAACCAGTTCAGAATTTTATATCTGGTGAAAATATTCTCTCAAAAGTGAAAATGAATAATAGACAATTTTAGGCAAACGAAACCAAGGAGTTCATTAACAGTAGGTCTACACTAAAATAAATACCAAAGAGAGATTTTTAGGCAAAAGAAAGTGATCACAAATGGAAACATGAACAAAACAGTAGGAAAGGAAGAAAACAAGAAAAGATAAATATTTGGGTAACTATAAATGAATATTGAACATACAAAAGTAGTTGTGAATTCTTGTAAAGTTAAAATATGTAGATAACTAAATTGTACAAGAGGGAGTGGTAACTAGAATTCAAATGTTCTAAATTTCTAGCAGTATTAGAAAAAAGATAAAAAAAGTAATTTGTAATAAGTCAAGGAGGCATGTTTTGATTTCTGGGTTAATGATTAAATGAATAATAAAAAATATATAATTAACAAATGAATAAGAAGAAAATAGAACAATAAAAATAGTTAATTCGATCAAAAGCAAGAAAAGAGAATATAAAACAAACCGAATAAAAAACAAATAGTAAGATGGGAGATATATCAGTAATTTTATTAAAGATAAATGGACATAATACTCCAAGTTAAAAAATAAGATTGTCAGATTGGTTTTAAAAAACTCATTATATGATGCTTACAGGTTTAAATATAACAATACACCAAAAGAAAGCTAATGTAACTATAATATCATTAGGTATAGTATGAAGGCAGAATAAACAAAGTTCATCAAAATGGGCATGACTTCTTTCTACATTAAAAGCCTAGCAACTCCGAGTTGATAATATTTCAGCCTATTAGATGCTGTTTTGCATATTATAAATCAGTTGTAGCTAATCAATGTTTTAAGTAATAATTTTGTACAAAAAGTTATTTGGCGTGAAAGAAAAAAAGAAAGGAAAAAGATGATAGATGATAGATGATGGATGGATGATGGATGGATAGATGATAGTAGATAGACGGATAGATAGATAGATAGATAGATAGATAGATAGATAGATAGATAGATGATAGATAGATAATAGACAGACAAAAAATCATGGATATTTATTATAAACTCTCCTAGAATTTATATCTATTGCTTAAATTTCTAACATCATTCTTAGATCTGTAGGCCATCCTCATAGTATTGTTTCTTTTTTAAATTAATTAATTCATTTTTTTATTAAATTTATTGGGGTAATGTTGGTTAATACAATTATATAATTTTCAGGTGTACATTATAATTTGACATCTATATTTTCTATTATATAATTACCACCCAAAGTCCAGTTTCCTTCAGCTACCATATATTTGATCCCCTTTACCCACTTTACCCTCCCCTACTCCCCTATGTTTGACCCCCTTTACCCCGTCTACCTCTCCCCTCCTCCCCCACCCCCTACCTTCTGGTAACCACTAGTCAATAGTCCATTTCCATGAGTCTCTGTTTGTTTTTCCTGTTCATTTGTTG
>NW_011888784.1:16890542-16894953 GCF_000151845.1 Pteropus vampyrus
TAACATGTTGTTTAATCTCCACGTATTTGTGGTTCTTCTTGATTTCTTTTTGCAGTTGAACTCTAGTTTCAAAACATTATGATCAGAGAATATGGTTGGTATGATTTCAACCCTCCTATATTTGTTGAGGCTATCTCTGTGTCCCAGTATGTGGTTGATTCTTGAGAATGTTCCATGTGCACTAGAGAAGAATGTATAAGCAGCTGTTTTGAAATGAAAGGCTCTATATATGTCAATTATGTCTAGTTGGTCTGATGTGTCATTTAAGGATGTTATTTCTTTACTGATTTTCTGTTTGGATGATCTGTCCATATCCGACAGTGGGATATTTAGGTCCCCTACTATGATAGTGTTTTGGTGTGTTTCTCCCTTCAGTTCTGTTAGTAATTGCTTTACATATTTCAGGGCTTCCTGATTGGAAGCATTGATATTAAAAAGAGTTATTTCTTCTTGCTGCATGATTCCCTTTATCATTATGAAGTGTCCCTCAGTATCTTTCTTTACCTTTTTTATTTTGAAGTCTGTTTCAGCCAATATTAGTACTACAACTCTCACTTTTCTTTGAATGCCATTTGCTTGAAATATCATTTTCCACCATTTCACTTTGAGTCTACATTTGTCTTTGGAGCTGAGATGTGTCTCCTGGAGGCAGGATATGGTTGGGTTTTGTTTTTGGATCCATTCTGCAACTCTGTGACTTTTTATTGGTGAGTTCAGTCCATTTACATTTAGGGTGATTATTGGAATATGAGGTCTTCTTATAGCCATTTTATCTTTCACTTTCTGGTAGCTCAGTGTTTCCATTGCTTCCTTGTCCTTGTTTTTCTGTTTTCTTTATTTTGGTTGACTTTTGTGGGACTGTCCTCTGGTTCTTGTTTTGTGTTATATACTTCAGTTCTGAATCTTTGGTGTGTGGTTACCATTACGAATATGTAAGGGATAGTTATATATATATATACACAGTCGTCCACTTTCTTCTGCACATCCTTATGTCCTTTCTCCTTTGTGAATTTGGATCTTTGAATCCTCCCCTTTTCAGTCATTCTTATCTCAATTTGTCACTATGTATACTGAACATTCGTTACTATCTTGCTACAGCAATTCTCTTATTATTATTTAAGCTTATAACGCCCTGTTCTCAGAAAGGATTGCACTCCACTGCTTCTGTTTGCCTGATAGTCACTTTACTCCTAATTATGTTGGGGTGTTTTTTTTGTCATTTTGTTTTATGTGAGCTGACCCCTTTCAGTATTTCTTGTGGTGCAGGCCTTGTTGTGGAATTTTCCCTCAATTTTTGTATGTCTGGAAAGGTCTTAATTTCTCCTTCATATCTAGAGGAGAGCTTAGCTGGATACATTATTCTAGGCTGGCAGTTCTTTTCACTTAATAGTTTAAATATTTGATTCTATTCCTTTTTGATTGGTAAGGTCTGCCCTGAGAAGTCCAATGATAATCTAATGAGTTTTTCCTTTATAAGTTACCATTTTCTTCTCCCTGGATACCCTGAGAATTCTATCTTTTTCATTGATTTTTGATAACTTTAATACAATGTGTCTTGGTGAAGGCCTTTTTGGGTGAGATAATGGGTGTTCTGTTGACCTCTTGAATTCCAAGCTCCAGCTCATTCCTTAGATTTGGTAAATTCTCATCCACTATTTGTCTGAAAATGCTTTCTAGCCCCTGCTCCTTTTCCTCACCTTTGATAATGCACATTATTTTTATGTTTCCTCTCCTGATAGTATCAGCTAGTTCTTGTATTTCTCTTTCATTATTTTTCATTCTTCAGTTTCTCTCTTCTTCCTTCTGATTTATTTCTAGATTTCTGTCTTCAATATCACCCTAGATTTCTAGATTTCTGTCTTCAGTTCACCCTTTGAAAGGAGGAAAGGATCGACTCTATTTCCGAAGCTTGATATTTCATTTTTCAACTCTTGCAGTTTTTTGTTTTTGTTTTTGTTTTTCATTTTGTTTTTTATCTCCAGAAGATCTATTCTGTTTTTTATCTCCAGAAGATCTATTCTGTTCTATTCTGTTCTTCTGGAGGGTTTCAATCTCCTTGCTCTGCTCATCTAGTTGTTTTTTCATTTCCTGAAATTGTTGATATGACTCATTTCGGAACTCATTGAGTTTTTTCAGAAGTACCATCGTGAATTCTCTGTCATTTAAGTCGCATATTTCTATGTCTGTAAGATTATTTTCTGGAGATTTTTCTCTTTCTTCCTGAGATGCCTTGTCACCTTGGTTGTTCATGGTGTTTAATAGACTATTTCTCCACCTGGGCATTAATGGAAGTGTATTCTGCTGTTTTTCCAGAAAGAAGATTTATTATATAAAGGTCTTTCTTTAGTCTACTGTAAGGAAGGTGCTTTTCTTTTGGTTTCCAGTAGGTGCCATGTAAACCTCTTGGATTTCTGCTTTATATATAGCCTAAATAATGTCTTTTTAATTTTCTTGTAGATATTTAATCACACTTGCTATTCTCAGTTTCAGTCCCTGTCAGTGTTAGCAATAGTTTTGGTAGCATTTACTCAGATTTCCCTGGGGCTCCGCAGTGATCAGTCTCGGAGGGTATGGCGGGAGGGTCCCTCTGGGTTGGGAGTTGGGGGCTGTAGCGCAGCCTCAGTTTTGCAACCCGCCAGTAAAAATCAACTGTTGTTTTTTTGCCATCTCATCCCGCTTCTCTGCTTTCTGCCCTGATGACTGGGCCCTGCTGCAGGCTGCGTAGAAGTCACAGCACTTCCAGACAGGGCTGTTCAGAGAAGTCACCGCATCTTCTCCCGTCCCCCTCCTCCTGCAAGGAGCTCTGGCAGCTGCAAGAGGCAGCCTCTTCATTTCTCCCAGTCCACTGCCCAACACCCAGGATTCTGACCTGTGGTAGTTATTATGCGCCGATCCCATGTTCCGACGTGCTAGTTGGCAGTTTGGGTATTTTTTGTTGAGTTTTAGATGTTCAGCTTATTCTTGTTTCAAGGAGAGAGATCTGAGGACATTTCTCACTCCACCATGTTTCCCAGAATCAGTATTGTTTCTTTAAATATATTTTATAGTCTCCAGGAGGTCTGCACTGCACATCCCCTAATATATACCCTCATACAAACATATAACCCTCTTAGTAATGTTTAGAAGAAAAAAAAAAATACACTATGACCCAAAAGCCCTAAAACTCTGGGGTAGGGAGAAAGTGTAAAGTAATGTTGAAGGGAGGATGACATAGTCTGAGAATAAAAAGACAGAGGCTTTGCTCTGTAGAAAGGAAATACATAAAGTATTGTTTATCCCAAAATAAACACACACACACAAAAAGCCCTATTTGGGGGTAAAAAGTCAAGGAATATGTCTAGTGTATATTACCTCAGATATTAATTAGACTCTCAGATTCAGGTCTGACTCAAAAATGCCAGCAAAAGGCAGACCAAATGGATTGTGTGAGAAGTGAGTAGTTAATGGGAGAGGCAGATAGTGTTCATCAATTCCAAAAGGCTTGTTCCATCAAGAAAGATCCCACTAATCTGCAGAAGCCTAAGTCATAGGACCTCATAAACAACATTCTGTTAGTGTCAGTGTTCCATACCAATTACAGATTTCTGAAGGGCCATCAGAGCAAAACTATGCCCTTAATATGTAAGCCGACACTGCTGTAACTAAGAGTGCAATTGGACTGGGACAAATCTCTATGATCTTGATATATGAAAATCCAAATAGATGGTTTCCATAGAAATGAATAAAAACATTTCTGAATTACTTATTCAGGATTAATCCACTGCAGCTCTGCAAAGCAAATACATTTGATGAAGCTCAGTAAAGCAACCAATGAAAAATAAACTAAAATTGTCCAATAAGGTATCATAGCTCCCTTCACCAACAGAAAAACCCTTACACAGTTAAAATATGGATTTTGACAGACTGTTACCTTTTAATTTCAAGTGTATATATCCATAAAATTAATTGGAAAACTTTAAAGATTACTGGGTGCAGCTTTAAGTAGATGAAAAGAGCAAAGATTATAGCCACCGACCCTTCTATGCAAATTGTATTCTGTTGTTTCTTGGCTAAGTTAACTTGGGCAAGTTAAATTCTCTTTCAGCTTTAGTTTTATCATCTGCAAATGGAAGTAATGATATCTTTCTTTTAGGTATAATAAAATAATTTTGCTTTTCTCACATGAAGGAAGTATAATGCAGAGAGTTGAAGGACCATCGTTAGTAAGAGAAAGAGGTAAATGCAGGAGCCACATAACTGGCCTCGCAGTATCTAATCAATGCTCTTCTACTAGTGTCCTGTTTCCTTTATGGTTTGAGTTTTCCTTTATATAAGTAAATGGAGCTAGAAATCTGGGGAATTATCCCACGAACCTAGAATAAAGTAAGTTTTCTTTAAATGTTCTGTTGAGTCAAGACTATCCCTTCCCCCC
>NW_011888784.1:16895003-16897318 GCF_000151845.1 Pteropus vampyrus
AAGATTATAGCCACCGACCCTTCTATGCAAATTGTATTCTGTTGTTTCTTGGCTAAGTTAACTTGGGCAAGTTAAATTCTCTTTCAGCTTTAGTTTTATCATCTGCAAATGGAAGTAATGATATCTTTCTTTTAGGTATAATAAAATAATTTTGCTTTTCTCACATGAAGGAAGTATAATGCAGAGAGTTGAAGGACCATCGTTAGTAAGAGAAAGAGGTAAATGCAGGAGCCACATAACTGGCCTCGCAGTATCTAATCAATGCTCTTCTACTAGTGTCCTGTTTCCTTTATGGTTTGAGTTTTCCTTTATATAAGTAAATGGAGCTAGAAATCTGGGGAATTATCCCACGAACCTAGAATAAAGTAAGTTTTCTTTAAATGTTCTGTTGAGTCAAGACTATCCCTTCCCCCCAAAAAATGTTTTGGTTTCAGATATCTGGCATTAAATAAAATATTCTAAAATGCGAACCCATGGCATATGTAGCAGGATGTTAATACAATTATTTCTATTGTCTCAAATTAGAATTTTGGCTAAGTCCACCAAACTGAAGACAGTGGTTATGAAGTACTAATATGTGTTAGTTTAGATTCTCTGAGAAGCAAACACCAACACAGGTGTAGACATGAAAGAGATGTATTGAGAATAATACCTATCAGCAAAAAAGAGAGGCACTAGTAGAGACAAGAAAATCCTTGAGAATGCAATTCAGATCTGACTCCAGTGAAGGAAAGAGGAAAGAAAGGAGAGATGGATGAAATGATTCTTGGTCTACAGTAAAACTCTAAAGACCAGTTGAAGAGGACCAGTAGAAAATTCTGGAGCCAAAATCATTCTTCAGAAAAGTTCTCCACCTGAAAGAAACAGGACTCTTTTAGTACTTGACACACTCAGTCACTGGCTAGGAGTAGTCTATGGAAAGTGTGGCTTTAGAACAAGTAGCAATAGTTTCAAAACATAGCAGCTGGGCCATCAGTCAAATATATTCCCTGCAGCAGGACATCTGAGTGGTTCATTTTGTTGCTGCTACACCACATATTCTATATGTGAAAGTCATATCCTCAGAGGGCTCTAAAAGAGAAGCAAAAGAATCCAGTGACTATAACCTTCAAGCACTTCTGAGAGCAAAGATCGTAAATTAATTACAAGAAGATCTTCAAGGGGAATTTGTAGGAGTAGAGAGTTCTAGGCATTTCACCTCCCCCCAAATAGTCATGAAAATTGGAGGCATCTGACTGACTGGAAGCTGAGGTCTCTACCTTCTACCCTAAGCTACATGCCTGCTATAGAACAATGGGCCTGTTCAGTCCTACTTCCAGAGCAGAAAGCAAGAGCATCCTTGGAATAACCTAACAGGTGCTCCTGTTGAGTTAGAAACCAGAGAGCAGTACCTTCTCTTAACCTGGAGAAGCCAGGAGGTGGGATTCTGGTTGAAGAATCACTGGCATATCCATATTAGACACACTCTTTTATATCAATCTCTGTTATTTGAGAGGAAGCTTTGTACATCCTCAGAAAGAGTAAAGGCTGTGATATCATACAGTTCATTGCCTTGCCACTTATCTGAAGTAGATTCTTTTACTCTTTCCAGCCTCAATTTCTCATCTGTAAATGAGATAGTAATTTCTATTCCAAAAGGTTGTTGCATAATTAAATAAGATCATGTATGTAACAGCCTGAGAAACCTCAACAAATAGTAACTATATTCCCAAGTAAAAAAGTAAATTTAGTGCTCCATAATCCGGCCTATTGTACAGTTTGTATTTCATGGCTGCAAATTACTCTACAGATTGCTTGGAGAAAACACGTGTGACAGGATGACCAACTGTTCCAATTTGTTTAGGATCTTTATAGTTTTACCACTGGGAGTGTCACATCCCAGAAACCCCTCAGTCCCAAGCAAAGCAAGACATTAGGTCAGCTATGTGTGAAGTTCCTAGAACATTGCCTAGAATATTTAGGCATTCAATAAATGTTAACTATTGTCAGTTTATCGAAATTTGAATTTACCCTCTATCAGTGAGACTGTGTTGGGCTTTAGAGTACAAAGGTGGGTAAGACTTGATGTCTCTCCTGTGGAGCTCAGAAATTAGTAGAGAAAATGGAAGAATGGGACTAATAGAATTTACTTCCAAAGATTGTTTTTGATGTTATGTGCCCCTTTCTTCTCCACAGAACCTTTACAGAGTAAATGTAATATATCTTTTTTTCCAAAGAGCACTGTATTAGAGTTCTTCAGAGAAACAGAACCAAGAAGACATGTATAAAGATAGATAGATAGATGATTGTTAGATAGATAGATGAGAGATAGATGA
>NW_011888784.1:16897368-16904961 GCF_000151845.1 Pteropus vampyrus
CAATCTCTGTTATTTGAGAGGAAGCTTTGTACATCCTCAGAAAGAGTAAAGGCTGTGATATCATACAGTTCATTGCCTTGCCACTTATCTGAAGTAGATTATTTTACTCTTTCCAGCCTCAATTTCTCATCTGTAAATGAGATAGTAATTTCTATTCCAAAAGGTTGTTGCATAATTAAATAAGATCATGTATGTAACAGCCTGAGAAACCTCAACAAATAGTAACTATATTCCCAAGTAAAAAAGTAAATTTAGTGCTCCATAATCCGGCCTATTGTACAGTTTGTATTTCATGGCTGCAAATTACTCTACAGATTGCTTGGAGAAAACACGTGTGACAGGATGACCAACTGTTCCAATTTGTTTAGGATCTTTATAGTTTTACCACTGGGAGTGTCACATCCCAGAAACCCCTCAGTCCCAAGCAAAGCAAGACATTAGGTCAGCTATGTGTGAAGTTCCTAGAACATTGCCTAGAATATTTAGGCATTCAATAAATGTTAACTATTGTCAGTTTATCGAAATTTGAATTTACCCTCTATCAGTGAGACTGTGTTGGGCTTTAGAGTACAAAGGTGGGTAAGACTTGATGTCTCTCCTGTGGAGCTCAGAAATTAGTAGAGAAAATGGAAGAATGGGACTAATAGAATTTACTTCCAAAGATTGTTTTTGATGTTATGTGCCCCTTTCTTCTCCACAGAACCTTTACAGAGTAAATGTAATATATCTTTTTTTCCAAAGAGCACTGTATTAGAGTTCTTCAGAGAAACAGAACCAAGAAGACATGTATAAAGATAGATAGATAGATGATTGTTAGATAGATAGATGAGAGATAGATGAGAGATTAAATAGATAAATGATAGATGATAGATAGATAGATAGATAGATAGATAGATAGATAGATAGATAGATAGATAGATAGATAGATAGATAAAAAGAGATTTGTCACAGGAACTGGCTCATGAAATTATTTATGAAAAACAAAAAGTCATCAGTTATTCAAGCACTAATCTAGGTATTGTTGTGAAAGTCTTTTGTAGATAGGATTAAAGGCTGTAATCAGTTAAGAAAGATTATTCTAGATATCTGAGTGGTCTTGATTCAACCAGTTGAAGTGCCACAAGAAAAGGAAGAAGAGAAGGAGGAAGGGGAAGAAAAAGAAATTCCACCTGTGAGCCATGTCTTCAGCTAGTACCTGAGAGTTCCTGCCTGCCCTCCTTGACAGCTTGTTCTACGGATTTTATACTGTCCTAGCAACCCCTGCTATCTCAAAGCCAATCCTTTGGGACTGTATACATATAAATTTTTAAACTTAGAAAAAGAAGCATTGACATCTAACTCTTAAAGTTTTGTGCCTTGAAGGCATATATATCTTATGATATATATGTGTGTGTGTGTGTGTGTGTGTGTGTATATATAACTTCAGGGGCAAAACAGTCCTATTAGGAAATAAACACAAATTTCATATATCACCTTTAAACATTGTAATGATATTGCATATTACAAATTATTTTTTCAACATACCAGTTATTCTTAAATTTTTATTGATAATTCCATTTACTACTGTCTCAGCAGAGAAAATTTTATCCACATAGAAATTAATAAAAACTTACATAGGAAGCACAGTGCATCTAGAAAGCTTGTATAATTTATCCTTACCTTCAATAGAAATAAATTATTTTATTTTAATTAGTATTAAAGAAATAAAGCTGTCCTTGTTTCTAGATGATGTGATTGTATATAAAATCTACAAAAAAATTTTGGAACTAAGTATATTCTGCAAGATCACAGGACACAAAATAAACACAAAAATTGATTTTTTTTCTATACAGCATCAATGAGCACTTGGACACAATGAAAAAATACAATAAATTTGCAGTCACTCAAAAACAGTAAAATACTAATTGTAAAATAAAACCTTGATAACAACATAACCAGCGACTTTACTGAAATGAACTTAAAAAAATAAGCTTTATGAAATAAATATATAGTAATTTATAAATTATGTATACCTTTATTTTATTACTTATTTAAACATCATTGACCCATCAATAAAATGCATAGATATGCATAATAATTAAATTCAGCCATCTTGGATATTTTGCTGTTATATACAAACCATATTTTTATGCATAGTTTTTATTTTTTGTTTATAATGTTATCTTACTAAGGTGAGAAGGTTGAATGTAATTTTGAGTTTGCTAGTTGCTTTATACCTTTATATAATTGGATTTATAAGATGTAGGCCTTCATATCCCACATATATTAGGAGTGGCCCTGAAATTGAGACTTCTCTAATAATTTTGTTTTCTCCACCCTTACCATGCTATTCCAATAAACACCCAAGAGTCCTGGTCCTACAGTAATATGGGAGAGCCTCTAGATCTTCCCATACACTCGAGAGAGGTTAAAAATTAAAAAAAAAAAAGGAGTTGAAAGAACACTATTGATAGAACTGAATGGTGAGTATCATAAGAAAGTTGTAGAATGACCTGTAGACAGATCTGATAAATAAAGGTTATTACAAAACCACAGACTTCAAGGCAAAGAGCAGTAGCCATATATGTTGTTATTCTAAAGAATGAATTCTTTTTCAGTAGTGGAAGGTGAAGAACAGCCAATAATCCTATGCATAATCATATCAACTGAGAATGAAAAAAGATTTGACTAAATTCAACACATTAATAATAAAAATTTTCAGAAAAAATAGAAATAATAGAACTTCAGTTTAAGAAAGAACATCTACAAAAATAACAAAAAAACAAAAAACCTTACTCTTAACATTATACTTAATGATGAAAAACTAAATCCTTTTGATTGAAAAACAATGCAAGGATATCAGCTCTCACTACTCTTATTCAAATAGTGCTGTAAGTTGTAACTAATGTAGTAAGGCAGAAAGGGGAGAAAAAGACATACAGATCAAAAGGGAAGAAATAAAACTGTCCTTGTTTGTACATGACATGATTGTCTGTATATAAAATTCCAAATATCTACAAAAATATTTTTGGAACTAATAAGTGTATTGTGCAAGGTCACGGGACACAAGATAAACATACAAAAATCAAGTTTTTCTATATAGCATTGCTGAGCACATGAACAATGAAAAAAATACAATAAACTTGCAGTTACTCAAAAAAGATAAAATACTAAGTGTAAATCAAATAAAACATACACAGGCCTGAAAACTGCAAAACACTGATGAAAGTTATCAAAGATCTAAATAAATGGCATAATATATTGTGTTCATGGATCAGAAAACTCAGCATAGTAACGATGTCAATTCCCTGAAATAGACATACCAGTTTAATGCAATTTTCATTAAAACCCCAGCAAGATTCTTTATAGATATAGACGAGATTATTCTAAGGCTTATGTTAAAGAGCAAAAGAACTAAAATAGATAAAACTATTTTGAAATGAAAAATAAAATGAGAGGAATCAGTCTATCTAATTTTAAGATGTATTACATAGCTACAGTGATAAAAACTATGTGGTATTGGCAGAGGAATAGACAAATAGATTAGTGGAGCAGAATAGAGAATCCAGAAGCAGACTCACACAAATATGCTCAACTGATTTTTGACAAAGGGGCAAAAGCAATTTAGTAGAGGAAGAACCACCTGCTTCAACAAATGGTTCTAAAGCATCCGGACATCGATGGAGCAGGGTCAGGGGAGGAACCTCAACCTAAGTCTAACAGATGCTATAAAAATTAACTCAATATCCCAAAATGGATCAATGCCTTAAGTATAAAACAAAACTAAAACTTTTAGAAAAAAATAGGAAAAAATCTTCAAGCTCCAGGATGAAGTAAAGAGTTCACAGATTTGACACCAAAAGCATGACACATTAAACAAACAAACAAAAATGATAATTACGACTTCAGCAAAATTTAAAACTTCTGCTTTCGCCGAATACCCTGTTAAGGGAATAATAAGACAAGCTATAGTTTGGAAAAAAGTACTTACAAAGCACAAAGTTTACAATGGACTAGTATCTAGAATAGATAAAGAACTCTCAAAACTTAACAGTAAAAACACAATACAATTAGAAAATAGGCAAAAGACACAAATAGAAATAGAGTGTCAAATGAGCTCATAGATCCTCAATATTATTAATCATCAAAGAAATGCAAATTAAAAATACATTGATGGCACTACACATGAATCAAAATAGCTAAAATAAAAAACTGTGATCTACATCCATGCCACCCTGATCTCAGAAGCTAAGCAGGGTTGGGCCTGGTTAGTACTTGGATGGGAGACCACCTACAAAGACCAGGTGCAGTAGGCATAAAAAATAAAAAGTAAGAAATTGTAAGCTGACAAGGTCCTTGCAATCTGTGAGGTCAACCAAGGGTTGCCTCGCGTAAAAGAAAAAAATTTTTAAAAAAATTTTTTTAATTGTGGCATCACCAAATGCTAGCAATGGTGTGAATTACTCATACCATATATTGCTCATGGGAATAGAAAATGGTACAGTCCATCTAGAAAACAGTTTAGCACTTTGTAAAAAATTAAATATATAACTGTACAATATAATCCAACAAGCATACTTCTGGACATTTATTCCAGGGAAATGAAAATTTATGCACATACAAACACTTGCAAGTGATGTTTACAGGAGCTTGATTCATACTAATCCAGCACTGGAAAAACTAAAATGTCCCTCAGTAGGTGAGTGTCATACAGACTGTGGTACATCCATATCATGAAATGCTACTCAGCAATAAGAAGAAATGAACTATTATTGATACGTGTGACAGGCTGGATGAATCTCCAGAGAACTAGGCTGAGTGAAAGAAGCTACTTCCAAAACGTTACATACTATATTAATCCATTTATATAATGGCCTTAAAATGACAAAATTAAAGAAAGAAGAACAAATTACTGGTTGTCAGAGGTTGAGGAGGAAGAGGGGCCAGGAAAGAATAGGGCAACATGAGGGATGCTTTTGATGATGAAATATCTTGTGTCTTGACTATATCATTTTCAGTATCCTGGTTGTTATATTTTACTATAGTTTTGCAAGATGTTACCATTGCAGGAAGCTGAATAAGGGGTACACACGATCTCTCTGCATTATTTCTTGCAACTGCATAAAATCTACAATTACCTTACCATAAAACATTTAATTTAAAAAATCTTAAAATTTAAGAAAACCCAAAGTAATGAAGTTTACCTGGAGTTGACTACATTGTATTTTCTACCATTATATGGAAGGAAAGGTGGAAAAAAAGATTAGGATGACTCGTTCAAAATAGTCGAGAGAGGGGAGAGAGAGAGAGAAGACACAAAAGCACCTTAAAGATTTTGTTGTAACTTCAAATGTACGCATGTACCTTTATTGGATAATCTGCTCCTATAGAGCCACAGGCTGTTTTTTGAGTTTCAAATGCCAACAGAGCTGTGTTGATCACACACACCCAGACTGTCCTGTATACTATTTCCAGTTTGTTTTTTTAAAAAGAAAAAGCTTAAAGAACTTAGGACATGACCAGAGCACTTCATTTCTGAATTTTTACAGTGTTTTTTTTTTTCTTCTTCTTCTTTTTTAAGTATTTTACAATTATCTCCCACACAGATCTAATTCAATAGTATTTTTAAAAGCAACACTGGTTGTCTTTGAAGGAACCATAAAAATGAAATCACTGTACCAGCAATTCCTCCCCAGGGGTACTACTCTTAAAATGTGTTACAGATCCTTTAGTGCAGATCTAATCCCAGTGTATTTTTAAACTGAGGTGAGTATTTAGATATACTTGTTTGTATTTTTTCCTATAAAGTATGTTACTTTTGTAATAAAAATAAGTTGTTGGCAAATAAGTTGTTAATGTTCTCATAATAAAAAATTAGGTAAATAAGTTTATGTTTTATAATTTAAAAAAATGTTATCCATGTTTCCATAGCTTTCTTTATTCCCCTTTCTACTACTATAGAAAATAAAAATTTCTATCCACAGCAAATTTTTAACCACCTCATTTTCCCGTCACACTCAATACAAACCTGGACTACCTTCCTCCAATTTTAGGTAGTATTTGTGCTTGGAAATTATATAAACTATTTTTTCACCATCGGTGAAAATAAAATATAACTAGAATTGGGAAATATGTTATATAAGTTTTACAAAATAAGTACACTTTTATAGTGCATTCTAAATCTAAATATAAGTTGTTTGAGAGAATTGTCCTGGTGCATATTCACCCAATAAAAATAGTTCTTTAATGAAACAACTAATTTGCAAAGGTGAAAACAAAATAAAAACACATCAGATATTCTCCTTTAAGGAATTAACCCAACAGTTGAGTAATTGCTGTCAACCTTGTTTAATGGTAAGTGGATTGCCCATGTTTTGAAAGTAGTGTTCACGATCACCTCAGACCTTCTGTCCTGCCTTGCCTAATTGAATCATGCCCCTGTACAGAGGTCAGGTAACAGAATGGTGTGTGTGTGTGTGTGTGTGTGTGTGTGTGTGTGTGTGTGTAAGAATCAGAAAGATAAAAATGTGTATACCCCAAAGTAAAGGAATATGTGCATTTGTATATAAAAGATTACTGTCCATGTATATGTATGCATACTCATATCTGTAGAGAAGCCTAAAGCTTTTGATTATATTCCAAACCAAGTAGAATTATAGACCACGTGATATACAAAAAAGAACACTGGAGAGGAATTTGGGAAATCACCCACAAGCTCCATCTTTAACAACCCAATTTCTACATTTGACTTTGACTTCCATCTTAGAAGACAATGATTTCTCAGAGGACATTAAACAAGAAAGAAAAACAAACTAAAAGAGAAACAAGTGCACTCAGGATGAACCCCACAAGGGAAAGCTGAATCTTTAGGTTTAGAATTTAATTTTTCCGGTAATGGCATAATTCCGTTCTCACTTTATTTTGTACACATTATCTCCAAGGCACAACTTTTAATCTATAATTATCTTATCACATAATTTAGACCTTCGTATATAGCAGTAAGATATGCACTACATAAACAATCTGGTGCTAAATTGTTTTGCCAGAGTAAGTTTTACCATTCCCATATTTTTATATCTCTTTCTTCGGAGCTCAACTTGATGAAGCAGTAGGATGATGCAACCTGCATGATAATGGTTGTTTCAAATATTAAAACAAACCCCAACAAGCTGCTAAGTCAGAGGGCTGGGAAATACAGATCAGAAAGTATGCTTCTTTCTGCCAAGGGAAGTTTAAAATAGCTCATCCTATTTCCCCCCACAAGATAAGAGGTAGGAAGAGCATGATCGTGGATGTCAGGCAGAGCTGCATCAAGAGTGAAAAAGAAGCAGGGAAAGGACGGGGAATGGGTAGGAGAGAAACAGTAAGAAGTACTAAGTGCAGATAATTGACAGAACCTAGAAGAGGAAAGTGTAGACAGAATCAGGACGAATTTTCTTTAGTCATTATTACTATGAGGTATAACCAATTTCTACATCATTTTGGTCGTCTCAACATTTACTTCCGGTGCTTCCTGCAGAAAGAAAGACAGAGACAGAGACAGAGAGAGACAGAGACAGTGAGGAAAAGAAAAAGGAAGGAAGGAAGGAAGGAAGGAAGGAAGGAAGGAAGGAA
>NW_011888784.1:16905011-16949012 GCF_000151845.1 Pteropus vampyrus
GGAAGGAAGGAAGGAAGGAAGGAAGGAAGGAAGGAAGGAAGGAAGGAAGGAAGGAAGGAAGGAAGGAAGGAAAGAAGGAAGGAAGGAAGGAAGAATAGGGAGGGAGAGGAAAAAAAGAAGGAAAAGCTCGTTGCATGACCAATCTTTTCTGCTTGGAGGGACAGGAGCTCTTTTATAGGAAGAAAAAAAAAAATCTTATAATTGCCTAACCTCTTTCTCTGGGTCTCCAAAGAAAAACATCCCAGAAAAAACCTCTGCTCCCTTTATCCTTTGCAAATTCCATAATAAACAGAATCTCATTGGAAATTTTTGCCCTTGTTTCAAGCCTCTCGTTTTAGACATGCAGTCTACTGATAATGTAGTTGCACCTGAATCTTTATTAATCTGTTTTACTTTGCCTTTAAATCACTTTGGAAAACAAAACTGACAGCAGATTCTAAGCAATATACTGGTCCAAATTTGCAAGTTTGGGCACAACCTTCTCACACCATCCAGAAGTGTCTAACATTGAAATTCTAGCTTCAGTGAAGTGTATTAATGCATATTTTAATTAATGCAAACTGTGAGGTCTAGCGATGTAGTGGAAATATTCCCTTTAAAAAGAAAAATCGTTGCAGAAGGATATATAAGAATTTAACCCACGCCTACAATTTTTAAGAAGTTTATTCCTAATAAATATAGGAATGTCGCCTTACCTGAAAATTAAGTTCACTTCAATTAGTGACTATAAGAAAACTGTAGAATGTATTATTCAGTAAAAAGAAAAAACATTATAGGTAATATAATATTGAGGTTGTCTTGTAGAATATTACCCATATAGGATTTTAATAGTATTACTTATATTTTTAAGTCAACTCTCATCTGAAATTCACCACAAGATTTATAAATAATAGGATTCTATTTTCAAAAGGCTTTTTATTCCAGCAGAAATGTAGATGTCATTAAGAGCCTATAGACAATACCTCATGGTAAAAGTGACTCGAAAGATACAAAAGTAAGATGCAAATCTAAAAACAAAAAGGTTTCAGCTGTAGTAAAGGCAAAGAAACAGACAATGTCATATTGCAGTTATAAATACCACCCCCCAAAATTTTAGTGACTTAACAGAACAGAAATTTATTTCTCTCTTGAAATTTGCTGTAGGTCAAGGTGACCATCAGGAGTCTCTCTCAGACATAGAACGAGGACACTCTGTGAAACAATTCTCTGATCCAGGCTGATAGAGGCTCCATCCTCTTATAGCTGTGCCATCTGGAACACATGATTTTCTGGTTCAATAGAACAAAGAGGAGTACAAAGAAGAGCACACCAACATTATGTACCTCCACCCAATCCACTTCTGCTCACATGTCACTGGCCAAAGCAAATTCCATGGCTATAACTTTAAGGATAAGAGAAATTTCATCTATGCGAACAAAGAAGAGATCATATATATTGGTGAACAAGTACAATTTATACCACAAATAGTAAAAGCAGGCTGTGGAAGAGGAACTCGATTTTTCTGATTATATGTAGGATGACTCTCTTTGCCAGGGATTACTGAATATAGAACCTGGATGAGTAGGACTAAGTCTGGAGGAGGAGGAATTTCCTGCATCTGATTGCTGCCTGAATACTCTCCTCTCTCCACCCTACGCCCCCCTCATACTTCTTTCTCACCTCCAGTCTGTTTTAAAACATTCACCTTCTCTTGGAAACTAAAAACCAATCCTCCTAGACTGGGTGATACCCCTCTTAAATGATTTCATAGCATCCTGCAGCTACTCCTATCGATCAGAGTGTTCACATAAAGATAAAACGTTTTGATACATGTAAATACATGTAAAATATATACTTGACACCTGGTAAATGCTCAAAAAAAGTCACCATCATCATCATCCCCATCTTCATCAGCATCATCACATCTAGCAATTTGCACTTATTAATTTAACAGTCTCTCTCACAAGACACTGAGATCCCATTCCCTCACCCCATTCTTATTTGAGGACACAACCTATTCCAGGTCATACTGCTCCCATGCAGCTCATACCAGCCTTGACCATTGGACTTGAGACCCTCACAGCCTCTGACTCCCAGTGGTTCCATGTACCCCCTCCTTCACTAACTCCCAAGTTTCTTTGTATTCACCTCTTCTATAGTTATGCTTGGACTGTTAGTATGCATAAGCACAAAGTTTTTAGTAATTCATACACACATTAGTAAATGGTTTCATTTGCAATGAAAATTGATATTATGACATTACAACAGATAAATTAAGGAAACAAGTGTTCGAAAATAATTGCTGTCAATTTCCACGTATATTACTGAAGTACTTTCTCCTCCCTTCAATTCCAGATAATCTTTTCTCCTACCTCTTGTGCCAAGTAATGTTTTCTCAGATACCCCAAGTAACTATCAGACAATGTAGACGGTTCAATTTCAAATTTTATTTGTCCAAAATCTTTGCACTTTAAGTTTCTAATAATTCTACAAAGCCCAATTACTTGTTCAGACATCTGAAATGATTCCATCGTTAAATAATAATAATTTACATATATAGTATTTAATACATATATTAAATATTATATATGTAAATATTTTTATACGCGTATTATCTCATTTGATCAGCAATATACCATTTTAAAGGTCCTCTTTTAAGAGCCAATTAAAATTAGTGCATCATATGATAAATAACTAGCATCAACTATTAGTTTTATCATAGAGTGGCATAAATTAACGCATTGTTATGTACATTTGTATATGCCTTATTAACATTCATTCTGGAAACAAGTTTTATTGAAATACTCTATACAACTGGTTTTCTCAAGAATAACTCCTGGTTTCTCTGTGTGTCACATTGTCTCCTCCTTGTAGGGAAAAAATTCTGATCCTCTCATCAGTGTCAGCCATGAATAATTTTACAATCTCCCCAGTAGGTTATGTGCTTTGGAATTTTTTATTGGCCTGTGAAACATTTATTATATTCTGAGAACTTATTAAGCATGATATAAAATATAGAAAAGATATAGTCCCTATCCAGTACCCTCTTCATCTAAATAGCACAAGCAACCAAATAAAAATAGTGCGTCACAAAGATTGGTTTCAATTTCCTTCATTTCTTTTTAGGATTATGATGTCATTTTTCAAGACCATGTCCGGGAGCTCCAGTCTAAGGAGAGCCCGTGGTCATATGAGATTAGAAGATGGTTCACCGAAGAAATGAGTTTTGAGCAAGACCCACTGAAGCAGAATTTGGGCCATACATCAGAAGAAATGCTGAAATGGAGCTTAGCATAAAAGAACTGAAACACCAGCTTTTTAGGCAGAAGCATCTACTAGATAAAACTGAATTTAGAGTGAAGAAATGTTTAAGTTCTTGGCCTTGCTCTTAACAGTAATGAAGTCTGTGACCTTAGGCAAATGATTTCACCTCTTGCAACTTATGTTTCCCCAGGTGTAAAAGGGAGGGAATTTTCTGTTCAGTGGTGCTTGCAGAGATGATGGGAGTGCATAGAATAAGATACACAGAGAACATTTTGCAATCTTGGTTGTAGGACCCTGAGCACTTTGAAGTTGCTAAAGCGGACTGACAGAGCAACCAGTATCCTGCACAGGTCCAAGGGCTTGTGTGCAGCACATGGAGGAGAGCAATTCTCCCTTTGCTTCTAACCTTGATCATCTCCCTAGCCCAAGGAGGAGGCGAACACCACTGTAGTCGTCAGGCCACACTTCCTTCAGGAGAGGCTGAGGTCTGTGACACTGAGCAGATACAGAGCAGCCAGCTGAGCCACTGCCTGTCTGGGACCATATGCACAAGATGATCACATGCCAAGGGACCCAGCCATTTGTCTCTGCTCCAAATTACGTTAACTAACATTTACACAGGGCTTAATCATTTAGCAACACTGTATTATTTCACCAGGCTGTCACAAGACCCCCAGACACTATCGTCCACTATAACACTAGGGGATCAGAGTCTGGAGACCAGCCTGAGTCTGAATTCCAGCTTAGCTGTTCACCCTCCATGTGACCTTGTGTAAAGTACCCCATGTCTCTAAGCTCCAAATCTCCATCTACAATATAATGATCACAAAAAGAGATCTAATAGGGTGTTGTGGGTAGTAGGTATGAATTCGAGTAAGGTGCATAGTGTTCTGCCTGGCTCATCGTAAGCACTCTATAAATGCTGGCTCTGTTTTCTTTTTTTAAATTATTATTTTAACACTATTTTTATAGCAGTTTTAGGTTTACGGCAAAATTCAGGGGAAGATATAGAAATTTCCAATACATTCCTTGCCCCCCACACTATATATACAGCCTCCGCCATTATTAACATCCCCCCACCGGAGTAGTATGTTTGTTTCAATTAATGAACTTATATTGACACATCGTAATCACCCAAAGTCCATAGTTTACATTAAGATTCACTCCACGTGTATTTTATGGGTTTGGATAAATAACATGTATCTATCACAGTATTTTAACTGCTCTAAATTTTTTCTCTGCTCTACCTATTCATCCCTTCCTTTCCATCAACTGGTAACCAATGATCTTTTCACTGTCTCCGCAGTTTAGACTTCTTCAGAATGTTGTAGAGTTGGAATCCTACAGTATGCAGCCTTTTCAGATTGGCTTTTTCACTTAGTAATATACATTTAAGTTTCCTCCATGTCTTTTAACCAATTGATAGCTCATTTCTTTTTAGTGCTAAATAATATTCCATTATCTGGATATACCACCTGGCTATGTTTTAAATTCCAGTGTTAAACAGACACAGGGAGGTTATGTAATATGCCCAGTCTCATACATCCAGTGAGCAACGAGTCAGGATTTCAACCTGTATTTCTCTCATCAGAAGCCTCATGCAGTCCAGCCTCAGATGAGCCTGGGTAGCAGGCAAACTCACTAGGATATGTAAAATGCAAGGCCCACTTCCACAGAATGGTCAGTAGACTATGTACTGATCATTCTTATTCCCCTTGGGTAGAGAGAGAACCACCACTGGGGCCAAGGTGAGTCTAGGCCCTGTGATGGAACATGGAGAGCAGTGACGGGAAGCGCCCCACTCTCTCATCTGCTAGAGCAGTGCTGCTCCAACACACACAGATACAATAGATCTAGGATGGGGCCTGAAACTGTACATTTCTAATAAAATTCCAGGTGGTGCCATGCTGCTGGTCCTCAGATCAGACTTTGAGAAGGAAGAGATCAGCCTATGATGCTCTCTTAGGAAGAAAATGAAAATGATTCAATAACTCATTTGACAATTCTTTACTGAGTCTCTATCATATGCTAAGTACAGAGATCCAGTGAGGAGGAAGGAAAAACTGCTGGGATCCCTGCTTTCATGGAATATACAACCTATTAGGAAAGAACAATTAAGCAAACAAATAAAATAGAAACAAAGTGTAATGAATGCTGTGAAGAACCAAACCAGGGCCTGAGACAGATAGTAAATAAAGACGTTCTTTAGAATGGTCAGAGATCTCTCTGAGAAGCTGTCATTTAACCTGGGATTTGAAGAATGAGGAGCTAGCTATGAAAAAAGCAGAAGAGGAACATTCTAGGCTAAAGCACTTATAACATTCCTGAAATGGTGAAAGAGCAGAAGAGGAAGCTGAATTTCATTTTAATACATTTATTTTATCTACCAGGTAAAGGATAAACTCTGGAAGAGGAAAATGACAGCAAGGAAACTAGCCAAAGGCCATTGCAAGGGTTCAAAAAATAGATGATGAATTCTAGATATTCAGTGATGAGATAAAGCATAAACGCTGGCCTTGCAGGAGAAGGTGAGGCAGGGCCAAGCAACCCAGAGTTTTTAATCTTTGTACTCAGAATCAAGCCAGATGATGACAACAGAGGCCCCACAAAGAGAGAAAATATCCACAGACGAGAAGAGCTGCCCTCGAGATGAGAAGGAAACATACCACCTTGGCGGGAAGACTCTCCAGGGAGCAGTAATGATGCTGAAATTAACGCAGTGCCCCAAAGCTCCACAGCTGTGCTGTCCCACATGGTGGCCACTAGCGATTAAATCAATGAAGATTTAATAAAATTAAACTTCAGTTTCTCAATCTGACTAGTCACATTTCAATTGCTCAATAGCACATATGGCTATGGCTATCGTTTTGAATAGTAGAGATTTACAGAACATTTTAATCATCGTAGAAAGTTCCAATGGGTACGGCTGGCTGCTCTAAATGGTGAAGATGTGAGTTAAAATTAGAGAATGATGGAAGCTCATATTTCCTGAAGAAATAATGTTTGTTATTTTCTGGACTACACCCAGATAATGTGGCCTAGGGTATATTTGCTATGCAAGTAAGCAGGAGCAAAAATGTGTAGTGGACCTTCCATGGATAACTATTGATAGAACAGATACTGTATAAAGACATGTGAGTAGAGAATTAAGGGCATTGGTATCAGAATCGTTTCATTGCCCAGTTGAAGGGACCTAAGCCAGGCAGGAACTTAATTGAAGCCAAAACGAAAATAAATGGATTCTGAGAACTGAGAGAGACAAAGGAATTTGAGATCTGGATGCTGGTCAGTAATGAATACAGTAGGGGCATGGGATAGTAGTGGATAAAGTAGACCATGAGTCCAGATAAGGAAATTTCATAGCAGGGGATATTGGGGCAGAAAAAGTCTGAGTGACGCTGAAGTCAAGCATATGGCCTTGCTCAAGGTAGCTGACAGGGAGGTGAAGACTATATTCGGGAATCATTAGAACAGGACTTAAGAAGGCGAGCCAACATGGATTGATTTAACTTTTTGTTATGAAAAATTTCAAGCTCATATAAAAGTAGAAAAATAGTACGATAAAATTCAATATACTCTTAACCCAGCATCAACAATGAATAATTCGTGGTCAGTCTTATTGGAGTGGATTTTAATGTCACCAAGACATTGGACTTGGTGTGCATAAAGTGGAATCAGGTGGCAAAAACAGAAAAAGGATGGGAGATCTTCCTCTTCGTGGTCAACAGCGACAACTAAATAGAGGTGCTAAAATTCAAAACAGGAGTCGTGATCATGTTCGCTCCTGGGAACAATGGAAAGCAGCTAAAACAACATCTGGCACATCGTAGAGACTCGATAAATTAGAAGTCAGAGAGGGATAGATAGTAGAAAACAAGGAATATCCTATTCTTATCTCCCTACATCTGTGGGGTATTTAAGCAGCAGGAGACACAATAAAAGGATAAACCCTTTGATGAAGACTTCAAATTTTTAAAAAATCTAGGTTGAAGTAATGGACATAGTGCCCATAGATTTTAATTAGAATTATCAAGCCAAGCCACATCGTATCGATAAAATATGGGGTAAAGACAACACAGTAGAGCAGTTTGCCCCCTGCTGATATTTGAAAATAAAACATATCTACAAAGATGGGCCTCCATTTATGTGACTCCAGCCGCCTTCCTGTCACCTTTTGCCTGCCCTGTCCTGACAAAGATCAGCCTCGTCTTTGCGATTTGTCCTCAAGAAGCACAAAACCTCCCGAGCCAGTGAGTTACTCTTTCAGGGCATGGCTACAAACGCATGGTTCTGCAGTGCCTCAAAAACCTTCAATGGTTTTTTTGTATTTCTTTCAATTTTAACATAATTTGCAAGTGACAGAAGTCCACAATCACATCAAAAGCTGCCTTCAAAGTTGGCCTCTTGGAGCGTTCTTAGTCCTAAAAATCTAAGTGCCACAGGCAAAAGCATGGGCATTAGTATTTCTGTGTGTTTAAAACAAGATTCTAAATTTGTCTTCCTTTTCCTAGAGGAGAGCACACCAAAGTCTCCTGACACCACAGAAGTTCAATGTTCGGTTTCCTAAGACATTTTTCTGGTTCAGTTTGTCTGTAAGTCTATTGAGCTGGGTGGGTACCACTAATACATGTGGTTTACATTAATGCTATTCATGATGTTTATCCTAACACTGCAGGAAGCGGCTCACCATATGGTATTCATGTTTGCGGGTTGCTAAAATACATTCAGAATCCCCATTTTTAAGAAGAATTCATCAATTGCAATGTAAATAAAACATATGTCTCTGCATTTGTTTTTGAAAAGGCCATTGTCAATCGGAGTAGAAATACTACAACAGTACATTCAGAATTAAATATTAAAATCAAACATCTTCCCAAGCCTGCATTGTGATTTGTGGATCAGCTGATACCTGCAAAACAAAACAGATGCTTAGAAAGGGGAATTTCAAGTAAGAGTTTGCTAGCTTCGAGGAGGAAAGCAAGTGATTCGGTGCAAAAAGGGTAAATTTCCTCAGCACCTTCCTAACTGAGGACATTGTGCTCATCTCAGGCGGATACTAAGTGATGCAGTAAAGCAGCAAATTAGAAGAATGTAAATTCTTTAGTAGGAATTGCACGCAGGGGAAAAATGCCTCCTAATGCTCATATTTGTTTTCATGTAAATAATGTACACTCTTCCTAAAATCAGACTGGCACAGGCTTAAGTAAGACATCAAAATCTGCAATAGATAATATGCTGGACTCCAAAATAGCAGGGATACAGTTATCTTCCTTCTTGGGTGCAATTTTTGCAGGCAAATGAGAGAGATCTACTCAATGTTGAAATCTAGCAGTTTCGGTCTTTTGCTTCCTCCCGTATTCTTGGTAGGCACATGTGTTCTTGCTCTCATCCTCTCTTTCTCCCTCTCTCTGATTTCTTATTACACTAAATTGTATGCTAATTGGTTGAGTGATCCCAGATGATATCATTTCTATTTTAATTGGTGTAACTGCTATTGTTATTCTTTCCCTATCCCTGTTTGTCGCTCTTGCATGGATCTGGTGATGCCCAGAGCTCTCTCTGAGGTTAATGGGAGCCCTACTGTCCCTTAGAGACTGATCCATCAGAGTTATCAAAGTGTATATGAGTGGCCTGTGTTCTCATCCATGCTCTCTTCTGACTGGGAGACTTAGGACACGGCTTGTAACCCTATCTCCACAACGTCTTTAATTGGCTTTCTATCAGCCTCTCCTTCATTCTTCTATCCAAACAGCTTACGGCACTTATAGACAATATCTCAGCATTTAGCACCTAACTGTAACGTGCCTTGTACTGTCCACTGGGGACACTTTTCTCTCACAGGTTCAGCTTATTGGACCTTCCAAGAAAACTACTCAAGGATACATGTTTTGGAACACAAGGCACTGTTTGCTGCCTTCTGCTATGTCCTGGCAGTTAGGAAGGTCCAGCCCCAGCTCTCAGGGAGCTCATAAATTAGGGACCAGGACAAAGGAGTTAAAGAATTTACAGTACAGTGCTCAAAGGACAGTTAGCAGAGGCTGTTTAAGATGTCTTAGGAGGACACTGGTATATCTGGGGAGTCCAGAGTCCCTGTATAAGATGATATCTAAGATAAGATCAGCAGGATGGGTAGCAGTTCATAGGGAAAGGATTGGGACAGAACCACCTCGGGCAGAGCACGAAGGTCAATGTCTGTGGGAAGATGAAGGACAGGTACTCAAGGAGACCAGAAAAGATGGGACAAAACAAAACAAAACAAACAAAAACAGAGATAGCATAATATATTCAGAGACACTCGAGGACTATGTTTTATAGGTTGACTCATATGAAATTACCAACCTTAACAAGAAATTTTTGACCTAAAAATACAGCATTTTCACATATTACAAAATTAATAATATGACATTTCTTTGTATTTTCCAGGCATGCTACCTATGATTTCCTCTAAAATTCTCCCTCTATAGACAGTGTATGTTAGGTAGTTTTCATCTAGCTGAAGGGAGAGAGGTCAGTGTCCTAACAGAATACTCATTCCAGGGGTGGCTAAAATTTGAAAGACTCTAATGGAAACGTCCCTGAGAATGAGGCTCTAGCAACACTTCAGCTATCTTTATGGCTGATCAACTCCAGAGACTTTCTTTGTTAGAGTAATGGATGTAAGAAATGATTTTTCATTGGTGAAATAGGTGGTGATCAAGATATGTGTATTGACCGAAATATTGTGCAAGCGTTCCCACTCATGCATGGTATAAGAATCCAACCAACCCCCATAGCCTACGCAATTAGGAGTGGTGCCTGAGGCTGGATTCGGAAATTGTCCTGGGTCCAGCTGCTGAATCATAAGATTCTTCTTGTCTGAATCTGGCTAGAATGTTAGCTGAATCCCGCTGCTAAATTACTGCCTCTTTGCCTCTAGTGAACCATCCATGTAAGGAGCTGTTGGAGCACTCCAAGGGACCTAGAGCTAGGACTTTATCAAGCTTATAGAACAGGTTATATGATTCCGTTTGTGTCACTTGGCTAAAAAAATGTTTGTATGTGTGGCAGAATTTGATCTGAGCTTTGCTGTCATTAAAACCTGGTGTCAAGGTTGTCCCAATCTAAGAGATCTACCATCCTCACCAACTTTCAGCTATTGAAAGTTACCAGTATTTTACCCAAAAAGCTTAATGAGGACGATCAGATTGGCATAGGTCAGTTTACAACACTCCTCTAGCATAGTGCCTATCACAGCAGTAGACATGCAGTGAGTAGGCGATTAAACTGTTAATTAAATTAAGCTTTGAACATAGGCTCTGATGAATAGGAATGTAGTTGCATACAGGTTAATAAGAAGTTAGAGATATTTGGAGAGAGGTACTTTCCTTCCCCCAAACATGGGAGAGAACAGCTTCTTTCTTCTCTAAGACGTCCCTGGTGCCTTAATCAGAACGTATCTCGGCCCTGGCCAGGTACAGCACTATGGAATTACATTCTGGCCTTCACATTTATGAATGTTCCATTAATGGGCCCTTGGGTACTTACAGTGAAAAGTTTCCATAAGGAGAATGACAGAGATTATCTCTTCCAAATCCTTAGTTAATAGAGAATCAGAGGCCCCACAATCTCACTGATAAGCCATCATAATTGACATTACAATCCAGGTTGTCTGACTCCTGGTAAGGTGTTCACTTTACCAGACAGTGACCCTCAAATTTGTGTGTGCATCACAATCCCCTGGAATATCCCCTAAAATATAGATGCTAGGCACACACCCAGAATGCCTGATTCAGTAGGTCTGAAGTGGGGCCTGAGAATTTGTGTTTTTAACAACCTTCAGGAAAGGCTGATGCTGCTGACCCTTGGGTCAGGACTATACTTTAAGAACCACTGCACCACACCAGACTCCTTTGTTGCTTCTTATCAATTCCACACCCCCACCCATCCAAATGTTTCTTATGATCTGGGTCAGCTCCACTTACATGACCTCCAGCTGCAAACTGAACTGAATGCACCCAAAAATACCACCCTATCTTATGATTCTTAGCTTGAGTCCTGCATTCTCATCAAAGGTTCAGCAATGGTCCATCTTCAGGAAACTGCAAGGACATGTTTTGTTTTCTTTTCTTTTTTTGAAATATAGGATGTCGGTGTGGAAGTAATGCAAGTTGATTTTGAATAGCTTACTGGAGACAGAATACACTGGGTCTGGAATATCAGATTAAGGCATAGGGTGACCAATTCGGCCCAATTTTAATGCTTAAAATTCTGCATCCTGAGAAACCTCTTAGTCCTGGGAAGACCAGGATAATAGTTCACCCTATAATGTTTGATTTGTGATTTTAGGTAATAGAATCCAGTGATCGCTTCACCATACATGTTACCATGTGTTGTTCCCAGCAGTCTGTCAGGCCCAGAGAGACAAAATCACATACTACTCCAGACCCTCATGGGCTATTGAAGGAGAGAGATAAGTAGACAACAAATTATACTATTACAGTAAGTCCTCTAATTACCTTGTTTCATTCAACACCATTTTGTTATGTTATAACATTGATGAGATGCCTAGGAACTTAACTCTTGTTTATAGCAATTAGCCTGTAGTAAAATCAGTATCATCATACATTGTTTTGCTTAAAGTCTCAGAACCTATCAACAATGTTAAGTGAGGACTCACTGTATATGATATGTAGGTGTTTAATTGAAGGTGTTTCTGCACCAGAGTTAGAAAAACAGGGCTGTGGTTTAGAAGTATTACGTGCGGGAAGAGGTGGGGGGGGGGGCGGTAGCGGCAGAGCTTCAGAGAAGGAAAACATCCTAGTTTAAAATAAATGTTTTTCTTTTTATAATAAGGAATGCTAAATATGTCCTTAGGCAGGAGGGTAGAGAATAAATACTGAGGACAGAGAATAGGTCTCAGTTGGGGAGGGTAGAATGAAACAGAGACAATAGAATTACCTGGAGAGGGTTCGGTTTCGTTTTAATTACGTATTACATGCTCTCTGCTGACTCCCTTGCTGAGGATCACCGGTGCATCAGGAGACAAGGTGTAAAAGAGAGAGGTAATACTTGAGAGATGAGCCCGGGGGAAGAAAAGAAGAGGCAGGTGACGGAAGAGGCAGGGGAAGGAAAAACCAATGGCATAACTGGAGGGGTTAGCCTTGGGTAAGGGGAGTGCTCCATCTTTCTCAGAAACAAGAAGAAGGGAAGTGTCTC
Organism: Pteropus vampyrus; assembly: GCF_000151845.1. Lineage (NCBI taxonomy): Eukaryota > Metazoa > Chordata > Mammalia > Chiroptera > Pteropodidae > Pteropus > Pteropus vampyrus. The sequence continues at coordinate 16,917,450 of NW_011888784.1, forward strand.
TTAGATGTCCCTAACCTCCCTGTTTGAATCCTTTTAAATCCAAGTGCCCTTTTTTTTCCCTGCTCGAATGCCAGATCCATCTCATTCCTCCCGAGTAAACCTGAGGAAATCATTTAATTTCCCTGAGTGGCAGTTTATCTATTTATAAAATAGACACCGCAATGCCTAGTTCAGCAAGACTCATGAAAATCAAGAGAGAGAAGATAAGTCAGAATCTCAGAGACCACATCTAATTTTATATTAGCTGCTCATTAAATAACTTCATTTCTTTCATTAATGTTTCTCCCCCGCCCCATACACGATCTTATTTGTAGATCCTTCTTTCTCTTATCTGTGATCATATATTACCTTTTGAGTTTAACAACCCCTCTCAGAAAGCTATAGGTACACCTTCCTTCCAGAAAAAAAAGCTTATCAATTCTGCATACATACCAGGGAGTTGACTGACCATTTAGAGCCCATCTGTGGATTTTCTCAGATTAAGACCTTCAGTTTTAGAGCAGGAATCTATGAGGCAGGATTTGCCACCCAATCCATAGGGAACTGGAGAAAATATATACTTTATATACATTTATGGTTTCATTATAATTTTGCATTCGTATAACGTTAGTACTATAGTATGTGTATATTTTAAGATAAAAATATTCATCTTTAGAGTTCTCCTCAAATTCACCTAAGGGTAATTTAAATTACAACCCACTCAGAGGAAGTTAATATTTTAAATTACTAAAGTATAAATAATAGAAGAGAATAATAGAATTTCAGAGTGAACAGTACGAGGGAAACATTGGCAGACAAGAAGGAATCCAGGCCTTCCTGGAGGTCTTTGTGGTGTCCCTGAATCACCCCCACTAGGCTGCTGCCTGCCTTTTTTTCTGCCTAGGCAGATCCCTGAGAGGAAGGAAGAGAATAATTGGTATTATCCTAGTCCACAAAGACAAAGAGAGAGGATTTATTGCTGCTCAACTTAAGACCTCCATACCCTGCCATCATCCATTCTCCCTTAAACAAATGCTGGTTGTCATCAAGATGATTATTATTACTATGCAAGCCAGATCCTCTGATGAATCGAAGCTGATGAAACACTCCTCTCAAGTAAAGAGACTAAACTATTCCCAGGTGGCCTGATTTATTCCTGGGAAGTTGTGATTTTCCAAGTGGAACTCCGATCACTGAAAAGCATTCTCTCATTGCATTACGATGGAAAGTTAACCCTGCAGAGACACATCTCCAGAGCAGGGGCACAGGGATGGATCCAGGAGTACTGTACAAGCAGGTGGCCAAAGAAGAACGCAGGAGTTCCCCAGGATATCTCTTACAGCACCCCCAAACTTGAATGTTATTAAGAATCTACTGGAGAGCATGGGAAGTTTCCTGGACCTATCCCCAGAGATTTGGGTAGTATAGCAGGGCAAGAACTGCGGATGTGCATTGCTGACAAGCTCCCAGATAATGTCTGTGCTGCTGGGGTGGCCATCGCCCTTTGAACAATAGCAGGCACCCTGGTCAGAGTTCCAGACCAGTATGACATCACTCCCCTCCCCACTGGTCTCTCTTGCTCTGTGCTCCCTGCTTCAGCCTCTTTCCTTTGCTGGCTGTTAGAATGATCTTTCTAAAACCTGAGTATATCATTCCATTACTCAAAATAAGGTTGACTGTGAACCCCAGGTAACTCTAAATAGAATCCAAATGGCTTAACATGACACCAGAAAGTATGCAGTATAGTAGGTCAAATTTGTTTTCTTTTGTTTTCACCTTCAATTGCGCTGTGCAGGCATGTGCACATCTCTCTGAGCATCCTCTTTCTTCCTTTCAGAGGATACCTGAAGACTCTCAGGGCTATGCCAGGTCATATCGGGAGGTCGATGCAGTGACCCTCACCAACCACAGAGTTCACCTTCATTAAGACACCTTCCCACAGCCCAACCATCATTTTACGTGCACCCAAACTAGTGTGCCCTTCGCTCCACAATTTTTTTCCTTCTCTTATGTGCTTTTGATAAAACGAAAGTATTTCCTTTCTCAGCAGGATGTTAAAGATATGAAGGGAGAAAGAAAGAAAAGTATTTCCTAATCATACCCTTAGCCTATATCATCTTAAGCAAAAGCCATTTGTTTCTCAATGTACTGGGAGAATTGACAACGCTTAATGATTTGGTCTTCCTGTCATAAGTACACTTCAACAAGTTCTCGTCTGTGTGTGTGTGTGTGTGTGTGTGTGTGTGTGTGTGTGTGTGTGTGTGTGTGTGTTTCCAGTCAGTAGGCACCAGTAACCCCCTCGGTTGTCCTGCTAACCATCCTACTGTGCTGGGAATAGGAGAAACCAAAACATAGTGTCAACTGTGAAGAAGAAACACACCTCCAGGCTACCCACTAACACCTCTAGAAGGAATTCTAGCTAAAGGCCTTTTATTTGGGTAACCGCTGACACTGAGAAAGGGAAGGCTGTAAAATAAGCAAATAAGTAGTTTGGAAATTAGATTCTCCTGACAAAAGCCTGAGACATCCTTGCTAAGACATCCTTCTCAGGAAAGCGGGATGGACTCTTGAAATTTCTTTATCTTAGACCCAGTTCTGCCTCAAAACCTGCCTCTACCATTCTGGTCCCTCTACTGATAATCCAAAACCACAATTTTTAGTAAAATTTTTCAATTCTTAAGTTTTAGAATTTTTATTACAAATAAAAATTGTTAACAGATTTTTAAAGAATAAATTGATCTGATTAAATATCTTGAAAACCTAAGTTTATTGCAGGGTTTATTTAAGTGCTTGTTGGAGTAGGGCCTTGATATGAAAACTGGCCCCTCCATATATATATGTATATTAATACATAGGCACATAGACATAGATACACACAGGGAACTTACTTCACTTGCTACATTAACAGCCTCCTTGGTAAGCTCTTATCTTTCAGGAATGGTATGGTTGGCTGCTTTTAAAGCTTCATTTCGCATCTCAAAATGAGTACTTCTTTGGTGAGAAGGGCTACTGCATGACTCAGCCACTTAGTTAATCTGACTAATTAGCATTCTGTCGCCCATTAACAGCATTAAAAACAACAACTGGGGCTCTACACACTTCTTGGGTTTCCAAACAGACCTTTACAGTGTCAAGGACATTTGTTGCTCCTTGACCTTGATGAACTTGTGGCCTAGTTAGTACCCTAGAAGAAGCCCTCCTACTACTTTTAATAGAGAAGGTATCATTTTAAATGGCCTCCTAAATTGTCAGCATCAGAATTGTACCACCTTTTCAGAACTACAATTCCAAATTAAAATTCTGTATCAGGAGGAAAACATTAACCGAATTGCAGCCATTCTTATGAGCCTCATTTAACTCAGGTGCATAAAGTTGAAAAGGCAAATTTACATAAAGCTTGTTTTGAGTTTTAATGTTGCTCTTTTCTTGGGGCGAGGGGGGCTACATATTCATAACTGTATAAAGGTTATAGCTAAAATTCAGATATAAAAACACAAAATTAAAATTCAGCATTTGCTCCAAGGCAGTGGCGAGAAAGAAAAAGCTAGCTAAATGTTGAGAAAACATAACTGGATTGCATGCCATGCAAACTTATCAGGTTTTCCTTTACTCAGAGGAAGACACTTCATTGAATAAAAGATTCAAATTTCCCAGGAATTGAAGCAATGTTTTTAGTCTTCTTAAATATGTATTTACTTTATGTACACCTTTGCTGTAAAAATATGGAGGGAAATGAGTCACTGTGTTATCCTGGAAAAATGTTGACAGTCATGCATTCATTCAATAAATATGTTTGTACGATTCCTGCTTCTATGCTGATGATATCGACACGATAGACATGGACTCCGATGCTAACCACCATCAAGGAGCAAGACAATCATGAAAGGAGTGACATAATGTAAGTCATTAGACAGGACAAGGGCAAAGAGGACACTCACCTATAGGCAGTGGTGTTGATCAGGGAATATGTTCCAGAAGAAATGACTCAGAAAGTGAATATTGGGTTTTCCTCTCTACTACCTTTTACAACTAGGCAAGCACTTCCTTTATAGGTCTGCAGATTTTCTTCTCATTGAAGTTTTTTAGTAGTTACTAGGTCTCAGTTACTGTATTAAGTATGTTCTTTGTATTTTCTCAATTCTTCTCAAAATGATATGCAATAGGTTTTAATGTTATCCTCTTGCTATGAGCTGTAGTATGTCCCCACTAAATTTATATGTTGAAGCATCTAACCCCCAGGACCTCTGAAGATAACTGTATTTAGAGATAGGGCCTTTAAAGAGGTAATTAAGTTAAAATGGGGTCAACAGGGTGGGCCCTAATCTAATATTTCCAGTGTCTTTATAAGAAAAGGTGATTGGAATACAGACAGTGGCATGACCATGTAAGAACGCAGCAAGAAGACGACCATCTGCAAGCAAAGGAGAGAGGCTTCAGAAGAAACCAAGCCTGCTGAAGCCTCAGTCTTAGACTTCTAGCCTCCAGAACTGTGAGAAAATGAGTTCGTGTTGTTTAGTCACTCAGTCTGTGGTATTTCATTACAGCAGCCCTAGCAAACTAATACACCTTTTTTACAGATAATGAAATGGATACTTAGAATTGTTGCTCAGAGTTACATAGAAAGTACCAGGGACAGGGTTTGAGACTGGGTCTGTCTGACCCAGAGCTTCTCTTAGCTCTCAGACATGACTGCATCTTCTGAGTCCCCGCCTACTCTGGTATGCTCTGAACCCCAGCAGAAATGATCCCCTTTCCATAGCTTCCTGTCCCCGCGCCAAGGTCCCTCTCCTCAGCGTACCTAACTCTAATTAAATATGAACTTGCACCTGCAGTGTACTCATTACTGAGTGGGATGCAGGGAGCAGAACCAGGCTAGGCCCTGAAGAAGATCACAGTCCCATGGGAGATGAAAGTAGCATCTTGAGGCAATTAAAATAGCAATCCAAGGAATCAAGTAAATGACATATAACAGTACAGATGAGAAAGAAAGAGCTGTCTGCCTCCCTACTGCCACACTCACCTCTTCCTTACTACGCCCTCCACTGCGGCCTCGCTTCTGTCTCCATTGCCAATCTAAAACCGCTCTTGCCAAGGTCGCTCAGTTTCCAAATCCAAGAGACAGTATTAAATTTTTTTAATAATGTTTTTTATTTTTCAATTACAACTGGCATTCAATATTGCATTAGTTTCAAGTGTACAGAATAATGGTTAAACACTTATATAACTTACAAAGTGATCCCCCGGATAAGTCTAATACCCATCTGACACCATACAATATTACCATTTTTCCTATGCTGTACTTTACATTCCTCTGACTGTTTTGTAACTGCAAATTTGTACTTCTTAAACCCTGCCCCTTTTTTACCCAACCCCCTAACCCTTCTACCATCTGGCAACCATCAGTTTGTTCTCTGTATCTATGAGTTTGTTTCTGTTTTGTTTATTTTGGTTTTTAGATTCCACATATAAGTGAAATCATGTGGTATTTGTTTTTCTCTGTCTGACTTATTTCACTTAGCATAGTACTCTCTAAGTCCATCCATGTTGTTGCAAATGGTAAAATTTCATTGTTTTTTATGGATGAGTAATATTCCATTGTACAGATACCACATCTTCTTTATCATATCATCTGTCGATGGACACCTAGGCTGCTTCCTTATCTTGGCTATTGTGAATAATACTACAATGATCATACGAATACTTAAATCTTTTTGAATTAGTGTTTTGAATTTTTTCCAATAAATATCCAGAAGTGGGATTGCTGGGCCATATGGTAGTTCTATTTTTAGATATTACTCAGTTTTTATTTTGTGTGACACATTTGTACATCTGACACCATTAGCCATGTTTTCATCTTGAAAAAACACCTGATATTCTTGGCATGATTCTCTGGCTTTTCTCCTTCTTGCCAACTATTTTTTTTTTCAGACTCCTTAGCTGACTCCTTTTCGTTGTCTCATCCTTCCATATTAGTGGACCTTAGATTCTGTTCTCAGTCTCTTTCTCCCTACATACTCAGCTTTGATGATGGAATTTATTCCTGTGATGACAACCCTCACCTATCATTCCTAAATCTTTATCTCCAGCCCAGACCTGGTTTCTGAACTCTAGGCTCATATAGTCAACTGCCACAAAAACAAACTCAGCATCTTCCTTCCAAATAACTGTTCCTTCTCAATAACTGTTCTTTGTGAATTGTACCCAGTCACCTAAACCAGAAGCAGTGGGTGCATTTGTTTAGGAAGATTAGGATTACAGCAATGGGAATCATGGCGGTCTTTATTTATGTTCAAGTTTTATCATCTCTTACTTAATTTCTTTGGGCTTCAGTGTCCTAATTTATAAAAATAAAAATAATAATATCCACCCAAAAAAGCTTCTGTGAGGATGCAATTTAAGAGTCCCCTAAGACCACCCTCAGGTTCAATAGTTGGCCAGAAGAACTCATAGAACATAAAAAGTTGTTAAATTCACAATTGCAGTCTATTACAGTGGAAGATACAGACTAAAATCAACAAAAAGAAAAGGGCAGAATCCAGAGAAGACCAGGCTTGAAGCTCCCGGTTGTCCTCTCCAAGCAGATTCATGCAGACAGCACTTCTCAGCGACAATGTATAGCAAAACACAGGTAGTAAGTACTGTGACCTAAGGAAGCTTTGATGTCCAGAGTTTTTAATGGGTTTGGTCACATAGGCACAGCTTATCACCCACCATGGCTAACCCTACTCTCTGGCCCTTCAAGCTGATACTGCATGGCCCAAAGCCCTTGCCATAAATCATATTATTAGCATAGATTATTTGGCATGACCCAAAGCCTACTAGTAAACAAAGATATTCTTCTCAGGCTGGAGCTACCCCCAGAAGCTGTGAAGGGCCAAATTCTTTACTGAATGAGTTCACACATGCAACGTATTTAGCACAGTGCCCAACACATGCTAAGTGCTCAGTAAAAGTTAATTGTCAATAGTTTCATCTTGTGTTCATCTTTCTTCTTCCTATGTTTAGTCAGTTACCAAGTCCTGCCAATACTACCTTCTTTCTTTCCTTAACTATCTTCTCTCTTTTGGGTACCACTGCCATATGTAAAGCATAGGAAATATCATAATGATATTATAGGAAAATATGTAAAAAAAAAAATAAAAAATAAAAGAACAGGTGAAATTGATAAAAGAGCCAAATAACACTTCTAAAAAAAAAAGTAATTTTGAAATTAAAAACTCAATGGATGTCATAAACATAAGATTAAACACAGATAAAAGAGATTCTGATTTTAATTATTCTAAATTTTTGTTCATTTTTGTAAGGAAACATGCAAAAGGATCTATTCAAGACTATTTGAAACAGTGAAAAATTAGAATCACTAGGAAATATATGAAAAATAATTGTGTATTTTTACAATGGAATGCTTTTCAGAAGTTAAAATAAATAAACTAGATTTACGTGTATAAATTTATATCAATGCCTAATACATTATTGTAGTGAAAAAAGTAAGTTACAAAAAGATAAAGTATTATGACATGTATCTAAATTTCTAAAACTCAAAATATAACACTCGGCAGTTTATGTTCCTTTACATATATTGAAAATGTGTAAACATGGATCAGAAGGTTGCACACCAGCTGTAGAATATTCTTTACTCTAGAGGGAATCAAGGAGTGAAGAAAAGGATTGTAAGAGCTTCAACTGTTATAGTTATGTTTTAGTTATATCTAAAAAATTTTTTTAACTAGAGCAAATATAGCAAACATGCATTAAGGATTACTTTCAGTTTTGTGCGTGTGTGTGTGTGTGTGTGTGTGTGTGTGTGTGTGTATTGCATAGAATTACCATATGACCCAGCAATTTCATTCCTAGGTATGTACCCAAAGGAATGTACCCAAAGCAATTGAAAGCAGGGACTCAAACAGATATTTGTATTGCAGCATTATTCACAATAGCCAAAAGGTAGAAACAACCCATGCCCATCATCTGTTATGTACATAGAACAAAATATTATTCAGCCTTAAAAAAAATGATTTCAAAATGCAAGAAGTTTGATAGAATTCGATGGAGTCCAGAAGTACTATGGAAGCATTTTGAAAAATATAAATTATTTTTTCATATGCAATTTGAAAATTGAGTATAATAATTAACCAGTGGCTTTTAATATCTCTTAACAAAAGATGAGGATTAATGTATTTTAAATCTATACTTACCCTTAAAAAAAAAGTCTATGTAGCAGGCTTAAATAGAGGATATTAAAATTAACATGGCACAACATCTGGCCTCAGGGAGTTCATAATCTACTCATATTTACTCAGCAATAAAACACGATTCTTCTCCAATCACTAGATGAGGGCTCCACTGACTGTCTAGGTCTGCCCTACAGTCCACCCAGGTTCAGAATGTCTGTGTGAATAGCCTGCACTGACTGGCTTCAGGACCTCAGACAACAGGGTATACCAATTGAAAAACAGTAAGAAATAAAAACACATCCTTTTCTTTCAGAAATATTGGAGCCATTTTTTTTCTGGCATTCTTCTTTTCATGAGAAGCTTACAAAGGCATAAGTACTTCAGAAAAGCAGAAGCCAGACTTCTGTTTCTGAGATATAAGGAAACAATGGCCCCAGCACCTGAGGTCACCCATGACATCTCCTTATTCTCCAGTTTATCTGCTTTTAATCCCTTTCCCTCCGTTCTCTTCCTGTGCTTCTTTTTCAGTTTTCTTTTATACCCCTCTCTTTTCCTCTCTTCTTTTCCTTCTCTCCTGCCTTGCATGCTTGGGTCTCCTCATCATCTCCTTGGTCGTTAAGCCCCACGGTAGTACTCAGAGTAACAGAGGATGCTGTGATCCATTTTTTAACCTGTCAGTAGAGGGATTAAAAAAAAAAAAGGAAAGCTATTCAAGGTAAAATGATAAGAAATGTAAAGTTCTAAAGTTCAGTTTTCGATACATTTCTTTAGTGATGTAATTCTTTTAATGATGTTCAATAATTATTTTATGTTGATAATGATAATGAACTACCAATGACTTTTTTAAAGAAATTTTATTTCATGAAAAGACAACCACTACTATAATATTTCAGCATGTTCTTTTTTTACATCTTAAGGGTTCTTTTTGCTGCTTTTAATTATTGAATGTCTTCTGGAAAAAAAAAATCAATACTTTGCAAACTGAAATGGTACAATCTCTACCCTATTGAGCATCAGGCAGCATGCATTCATGCGTGTAAACTTAATTGTGAACAAATAATTCAGAATTCTATGAAAATTAATTTAATTTGCTCTCAATGTTTTTCTATTGACAGAATGTGCATATAATTCCTTTAGGACAATAACATGGATTATGAAATCTAATTCACATGAGCAAAGGGGTTTTTTGTTGTTGTTTAAGTCATTAAATTTCTTATTCCTCTAAGAAACCATTTTGTCCAAGTGAGCAGTTTCATTGTCATTTGAGAGGAGAAACTGAGGCAAATATGCTATTAAACCAGGAGATTCCTTCCAAACATTGCAACATATTCCTGTAACATTTGCCTTCTATGCATCAAAATATCAGCGCAGTGTTGTATGCTGTTAGACAATGCACAACCCAACAGTGCATATTCCCTGACATTTTAGTCGAACAAATACCCAAAGGACTTTCCCAGGTGGATGTAACTTGGCTTTGGGCAATTAGTGTCCAAAGCCACATTAATGTTGTCTTCCTGAATCTGCAACTTGACAGTCTGATAAACAATAGCACTGAGAGAGGTGTGAACTTCCACTATTTATCTCAATGGGCTGTTAACTTTGAAACCTAATTATGATCACTTAAATGCCAACACTGTTAATCATTTCACTGCTGATCACTGTACCAGAAACATACAGCCACAGTAATGTGCTTCTTCCTGGGGCCGTCGGACTCAATTGCCATGTCCTGATGTGCTTTTTCAGAATGTCCTCTTGTTAGTAGTGTCAACCTTGGACTGCTTAAATGGGTATATTCAGCACTTGAGCCTTTGATCAAGTAAAGCACCTATTACTCTGTTTAAAACTAAGAAAAAAATAGTTATCTGATGTTGTTTCATTTTGTTTGTTGGTTTTTAAACACAGGGATTGATGAGTCTTTCTTATGGTAATGTCTTAAGTCTCATGAGCCCTTACGGAAGTCCTTTGGAATATCAGAGTCATCACTGAGATAGTGCAAAATAGGAGCAAAGAGGGTGATTTTTCCAAAAGTCACTGGAGTGAATTCACAATATAATTGAATTGAAGGAATTTTCAATATTATATACTCCAACCTCCCATCCCAAGTGGGAATCCTTTTACCTAATCTTGCCAAAACCAGGCAGCCTCTCTCTGAGTATTTTCTGGGTTAGGAAACTCACTGCTTCACACACAAACCCTTTTCATTGCTTGCCTCGGTTTGCTACATAGAAAGTTCTTCCTTGTACTCAGTGTAATTCTCTCTTGTATAATCTTTATCCCTCAAGCCTAATTCACTATTACACAGAAAATATTTATTCTCTCATCTATCTTCAAACATGTTCCTTTTGGTCTTCCATCACAAATACCAGTAATTAATTTATAATGTCCTTTATTAAATATTTATTATGAGTTGTGTTCTTTATGTGTATTAACTTATTTAATTATATTACCATTTAAAGATTAGCAAATTACAACTCAGCAAAGCAAATGACGTTAGTCAGTGAAACGTAGGGTTTGAACCCCGGCTGGCTCTCTTGCCCCCTCACCATACAGTCTTCCAGCCACAGTTTCTCCAATACTCCTCTTTTTCATTGCTATACTTTTCTTTTTTGAACCTCTTTTCCAGCTTAATAATGTCATCTACTAATTAGGTATTATTATAATTAAAGAAACTGAGGCTCAAAAAGAATGGAAGTTTCTCTAACTCCTGTATCAGTGTTTTAATACTTTTTGACATTTTCGTATCAATCACTTAATCTATCCTACATGCATATGATAGTGAAACAATAGGCCTGATTCCACTGGTGTGAGACTTCCATGTAGCTATAATGCCCTGCAAGGCTCGCCACACACAGACATAACTGATAGTGGCATTCTTTCCCAACGAGCTCAGGTGCAATCAAAATTCTTCTCAACCTAGAGCTCTAGGAAGCCTGTATACCTATCAGTCAACCAAAAGAATAAACCCGATTGTCATTTTAGGCTATCCAACAATGGTCACTAATCTAATAATATATTGAACTGCATGACAAATTTCCAATGTGACAAACATGGTTACATTGCGATGAATAAACTGACCAAAGTATATCATGAGAAAAATGTGCAACAGTCAAGCAAAATACCGTTACTATATAAAAAGCAAACCTTTACTAAAGTATAAATCCAAATGTTGTCTTGGCCTTTATGGGTATGCAATTCATTGATGTACAACACTCAAAATTCAACAGATAAACACTAACAACAAAAGGAAACTGGTAATTTCCCACTCCAGAAGGAATGTAAATGGTCTCTTGTTTGCAGTTTAGAAGTCTGCATAATACACATTAACTTTGTCCAGAAAAATCACCTAAGAATTAGTGGGTGTTGCATGTTGAGATGATGGAAGAAAACAGAAAAAAGAAAAAAATGAAGGGTTGCAGCTGAGTTCAGTATGTCATGGAAGGATTTCATTTTGACATGTAAAATAGAAATACAATGGAGAACAAAAATTAGCATAAAGTGGAAGGAGGGTCCCCTGGGAAATAAAGTTCATATCTTCCCTCAGGCAAATATGCAAAATAGCCTAAATATTTACCTTTCTAAAGAGCCATTCGTCTTGGGCCAGAAGCACTTAGTCCCACAGAAAAGATCTAGGGCAGTGGTTCTCAAAATGTAATCCTCAGACCAGTAGTATCAGCATTATTTGGGAACTTATTAGAAATCCAAATTCTCTAGTTTACCCGAGACCAAAAGACATTGTAAGGGTTGGGTGTTAGACCGAAACAACGAGACTTCCAGGGGATTCTGATGCTCACTAAAGTTTGAGAAGTCCATAGGGAAGAAGCCAGGAATGGCCCAGCTGTAGCCAATATTTTCATTACACGAAACCAGCTACCAACTAGTTCTCTGCATCTATTACCATTAATTCAATTGCAAAATTTAAAAAAAAAAAAAAAAGGAAATTCACGCACTCACATTTGAAATCTGCATTCCAATGCACCACTGACAAAACTCTGCCTGAGAGCCTGCATATTTTGGCTATTTTTTCACAAAGTGTCCTGAGTAAGCTCTGTGCCTGAGCTGCTAGGCAGAAAATTTAGGGAGGGATTAGATATGTGCATGAAATTTTAAATAGTTTACGTAAAACCTTTGGGTTCAAACTTTCCAGTGTATGTCTCTCGCATACAAGTTAGGAAAGCATTCCTAAAAAATATTGAAAACTGTTGGAAACCCAAATTTTTCCAATCCAAACTCAGAAAATCTACAGTATTCAGAATCACTTTAGTGAAATAAAATTATTATCCTTTGTGCCTCTATTGATCATTTTTTCTGAACAAACTGAAAGCATAATTTTGTCAACAAACTTCTAAGATTTTCTCAAACAACTGTTGTTTATTCAAGAATGGCTCTTTTCTTGAAACCCTGTACCTCCTGACACTAGCTAGGTTCTGCTGTTGATAGATGTACATCAAGCTCTAAAATAACAGCAAACTCAGATTGAGTGGTTCTTCTGTTTATTTTACCCAGCAAAAATGAGTCCACATTCATTAAGGTCACCACAAAGGCAACCCAGGAAAGCACCACTATGTTTTGCAAACTTAAATTGGAAGTTCTGCTTCAAGATATTCTTAACCAGAACTACATTTCTAAACTGCCTAAGGAGAGTCATATTCTCACTTACATGTGAGGAAGGGCAGAGGCTGCTACCAGGAGTATACTACCTGGAAGTACATTATTAAAGATATTTGGATCATGAAGAGGCAACTAACTCTCTCTTAGATCATCGCATATCTTTTTGGAAAGCGTGGCTGGACTAGTAGGTGAGAGAATCAAATACTCTTCATATAGAAGCAGTCAAGAACTGTGAAGGGTCTGAGATTTTACCTTACTTAGAAGCTAACAGTTATCCTGCCATAGTTTCATAGAAAAAGATATGAGAATCCTGGGTCAGAGACAAAAGATTTTATTACCCAGAACTATAGCAGTAGCCAGAGGATCAGCATTTGTACCAGTTACCCTATCCCTGATTCCCACAGGGTGATGCCGTGAGGGCCTGATGATGTCTTTGTACTCAGTGAGTTGCATTATAGGAGAGGAATCCTGAGCTTAGGGAACTTGAATCTTTTATAATGGACAGTAAGCCTGCTTAACCTTTATGCCAGAGAGAGACAACATCTTTACTCTACTGGACAGTAAACAAATTTGCCCTTTATTTTGCAGGGGGACACTGTATCTTCTAAGGCTATTCATTATTTAAACTCCTTGAAAAGATAATTCAGAAGAATGCAGTCAGTTTCTCTGCTCACAAGACAAACAGAAATGCAAGAGATCCTTGGAAAATTCTCTACCAAGAGTAACTAGAGTCACAGACACTGGAAGAGACCATCTTGCTGGGTTCAAGCCACAGCGCTTGGTAACATTACTCAACTTCTCAATCTGCTTCTTAATTTATAAAATGGAGATAATTATAAGAAGTATTCGGAGGTTTGCTGTGTAAAATAAGTGAGATAATACCTAATACATGTAAAGCATTTTATACAATGTTTGATACAAAGTAAGCATTTACATATAAGTATTATTATTCCTGCTATCACCACAGCTGGAAGTATTGAGGGGAATATCACTGAATACCCCATTATAATAGACCCCTCAAATTTCCAAAGTCTAAAAAAATGCAACTGTAGAGAAAAATTGCAGAATATGATACACAATACTATACGAATTATGAAAAACTACATTTCTATTTATTCTAATATTTAAGTGTCCTATATAATATATTTCTCATCAAAATGGAACCAACCAAAAATAAGTACCAGCTTATGGAAAAATTAAACCTTATCCCATCAGACTGTCTTCTTCCACATTTTTTTACCACCACATCCAATACTATTTTAGTCTCACTACAACTGAGAGAAAGCCACATAGTGTATTTGAATTTCAACCACATATTTAATAAGGCCTAACTTGGTGTCCTATGGACAAGATGCAAGAAATGTGGGCTGGAAGAAAATGCAGTTTGGTGGACTGGTAGAAGGTTGAACAATCAAGTACAGAACTTCAATTAATTAGAGGTAATATGGTTTACTGCTAAGAGCATGGACTTAGATGTAGAATCAAAAATCAAGTTCAGCACCTGCTAGTTGTGTTACCATTATTAAAGGTTAAATACAGTAACATATGCAAATACTCATTAGTAGTATCAGGTACATAGCAAAGATTCCATAAAAGTTGTTTTTATTCCATTTCCCCATTAATTAATCCATGTCAACACACAGGAAATTCTTTAGGACTTCAAAAGCTTTGTCCTCACTTCTGTCCTCTCCACATTTCAATCAATTATTTGAATGAAGGTCCAATGGCTTAATTATTATATTTGCAAATGGCACAAACCTGGGAGAAACAGGTACTAAACTGGATGTTTGAATTAGTATTCATAAAGCTCTGAACAGCCTAGAAACTTGGCCTGGCTCAAAATCACAAGATAACAACAAATAAGGATAAATATATAGTCTTCTACTTGGTTCTACGTTCCAAAAGTTTAACTCCATAAATTACATGATAGAGAAACTCAGACATGTGTTTTAAAAAAAATAAAAAAGTTAAATGTGATTCACAGTTGAGTATGATTCAATGTTTTGCAAAAAGCAATTATGTAGGTCTTTACATACCAGGCTATGGGGCTGTACTGTGACAGTCCAATCTGTTTTCCAGATTCCAACTCTACTTAAATCCTAGAATTTTATGGGCAGGGGAATCACATCCAATACTATTGGATTGCTGCCTATTTCAATACGCTTTACATTTCCTGAATGGCATTTTGTGTGCAGTTCCCTTGCATTTAGCTGGGGGAACTTGAAACAGAACGCCTTTCAAAGGGGCTCCACTAGCATCAATCAGTCACCCTGGAGAGATAGAAGGCACCTTCCTTCCCCTCCAAGGCTGAATGCTCCCCCATCCTCCATCACCCTCCCCTGCTGCTCTTGCTGAAAAGCTATTCTTATATTCTCAAATTATTAAACAATTTCATTAAAGAAATTAAATTACATTTAAATTATTGACATATAAAAAGACTTCATGTTAATATCAAATAGGAGAAAGAAGAAAGGACATACTTAAAAACCAATTATCTTGACTGAATTCAATCTTACAATTTGCTGCAATTCATAAAATGATTCCAGCTGTGATTCTTTTGGTTTTTGCTGCTAGGAGTACTTAAGTGAATAGTATCCGAATCAATACTATGTCTTTCTTGATTCCCCTTAGGAAGCTTTATAGCAAAATTCCCAGTTTTTCCTCTCAGAAACTGCAGAATGATCACATGATAAATTCAAAATACTCTGGTACTATTGTTAGAAATACAAAGGGCAATGGGCTTGAATCTCCCCTCTGAGTTTTGGAAGTGCTGATTTGAGGTCCTGAGCCTGGCGATGCCTCGCATCCCTTCCTCAGCCATAAATTCTTCCTTCTAGTTATCTCTTCCTGACTCCCTGATCCCCTCATCTTGCCTGCTATATCGCTGAGCTCTCTCGCCTGAAAACTGCAGGCTCAGATGTGCCCTAGACTCTAGGGACAACCTTATTTTTATCCAAGAGACTTGGGGCATTTCGTGGAAATACTGGAATTCTCCAACATTAATGCAGCCTAACTTCTAGTCCTTCGAACACCTTGTTTCCCAGTAACTGGGTTTCTGATTCCAAAATTCCCAAGCTCTGGTACAGTCTCTGTTGGGTCCCCGTGTGCCTGAATCCCTTCCCTCACAGCCTGCCCACCTCCTCAGTTCCTCCTAAATTGGGACTCGTCTTTCATCTGATAGCTAATCTCTCACCCACTCCTCAAAAGAAACTGCGCCTCTACCTTTGAACTCATGACAGCGGTGAGAGGTGTCTTATTACAAAACATATAATCTTCCTGATGCAATCTGAATTTCATCCGTACCACTCAATTAGTCTGTTCTTTGTTTTTTCCTGAGGTAACCAGTGACTTCTTAATCAACAAATTCAATAGATTATCCTTAATTCTCATTTTACTTCATTGTTATTCCAGTATTTAACATTGTTAAACACCCTCTTTCATGATTCTCTCCCTTACCAAAGATAATTCAGCATCTTTCCAGCTTAAAATATATATTCCAGTTTGCAGTTACGGCAACGCTTTTCTCCTAGGCACCCATTAAAAATCTAAATCTTCCAAAAATTCCTTCCATTCACTCTAGTCCCATATTTATCTATCAAAAATCACATTGAGCCTATGGCCATGCCACCCTGAACGTGCCCAATCTCGTCTGGTCTCGGAAGCTAAACAGGGTTGGGCCTAGTTAGTACTAAGAGTACCAGGTGCTGTAGGCGTTAAAAAATAATAATAATCCCATCGATTCTCACCATCACCTCCACCATTGCCTTAGTTCAGGTCTCAATATCTTTTAGACTTTTGCAAGAGTCTCCCACCAGCCCCTTCCTCTCCACCTCATCCTCCATCTCATTGTCAGGGAGAGCCTTCTAGGTCATACCAGGGGCAGATCCAGGTCTTGTGGAGCTTAAAGATTATCCCATTTAGAAGAACTTCTGTAAAATAAAGGATTTATTTTTCAAATTTTGCAAAAGCATACGACCATGGGAACATTGCTCGGGATCTTCCCAGGGCCTTAGAAAGGCCTATGCAAATGAGGGGCCTTGAAGCTTTACCACCCTTAGTTTCACGGTGAATGCAAAACATGCAGTGGCTCCCCACCAGCTGGGGGATAGTATTCAAAGTATTTCACTACAGCTGTATATCTTTGCACCTCCCCTGACATGTGCTGTACTCCAATCCCTTAAAAGTAGTTACCATTCTCCAAAACCAAAAGGCTTTTCATCCCTTAAAGTGCTTTTACAAGCTGTTCTTATATCCGTGATGCCTTTTCTTCTTCTTAACCTGGCCACATCTTAAGAAACTTTTAAGGAACAGGCAACTTTTACCTCATTTACCTCATTTGTAAAGACTTGCTGGTATAAGTTAATCATTTCCTTCCTTCGGACTCAAAAGTATTTTTGCCTATATTCTAACACAAGACATTATATTGCAATTATTTAGATTTTTGCTTCCATCACTGGATTACGAGGAAGAGGCCATGTTTTATTCATCTAATATTCATAACACCTAGTGTAGTGGCTGTCCCATAGAAGACACTTAATTCATCTTTAATGAATGAGTAAAAATAATTTTCCATGTCTGTTGCCTCTTGCTTTAAAACTTTTGGACATCATCATCTGTTCAACTTACTTATGATCCCTTTCTGAACCACCTTCCAGAACTGCTGCTACCTGCTACCTGTCATCATACTCCTTAGATAACTTTATCTATCTGGCTGGATTTCCAACTATTGAATCCACCTTTCTATTCCCCAAGCACATGCTCCAGCCTGATGAAGATATTTTTTTTAATGTATGACATTGTGATAGGTGATAGTTTCCAGTTCTTATCCATTCATTATTTTCAGCAAATAATGTCACAACAAAAGAGAGAGATGAGATGACTTGAATAACTATCACAATAACTTGTGGTAGCTACTGTACTACAACTGTGACTATCATATAGACAAGTGTAACTGTAATAGGGGAAATGACTCCATTCTACCTGGAACATTATGTCTTTCACTTTAGAAAAGTTTTCTAGTAAAAGAAAGATGGAGGAGAATCACCTCTGCTTTCTGTCCATTGGCTTTCCCATAAACTAAGCTATTTCACTGGCCTCTTCTCTCATGTTTGGTCAGGGAAATTGACCTGTATGAGATATTAATTGAGATTAGATTTCCCACAGTTTACTCCTTGGAACTAGCTCTGGTGATATGTATTTTAGTTCTAAATGTATGTGAAGCCAAACTATACTAGTGTAGGAGAGAGCCAAAGTGTAAAATCTTAGAGAAAAAAAAAATGAAATAAATAGAAGTTTGTATTGATCACTAATATAAAAAAAGCTACTGGCAAGGCTGTACCTGATTATAATTGTTAAACTATTGTATGTATTCGTTTATGAGCAAACTCAGAGAAAGTTTTCAGCATCGCATTTGGACTGTGCAAGCAGACTAGAATCCTCATGGTAAATAAAGAGCAAGGTCCTACAATTGACCAAATGATGTTCAAGCTAAACATCCCTGATTTTCATTGTCTTTAAATTCTTTACGTTTCTCTTTCTAAATTTAATTGAAGATGTAATTATAAACCTTTCAGTACATTTCCTTGCTCTGCACAAGGGTTTTTAAAAGTAACCATGATCATTTGGTACACCCCTCTTAATTGACATGCATTTTGCACTCAAATAGTAAGATCTGGCTCTTTTGCTTTAAAAGCTAGAGCAAAGCACACATGTCCTAAACTGATTTTATACAAGTTTTGCCACTACTTTTCTAACCATCACAGCTGTGAGTGGTAGCAAGTTTTTCCAGGAATATCTGCTACTTGAAGCGGCTCTTGTAAAGCAATTCTGCCTGCAGAGTCCCCAGAGTAGGCAAGCCAGCCATGAAAGAGTTTTGAGATTGGCCTGGAGTTCATGACAAGAGAGATTTCACTGCTCAGGAATAGATACTCCCAAAGATTGAAGTTAAACAGAAACCGAAAACTATCCATAGTAGGCTACAAATTATTTTGAAAAGTTTGCCTGAACATTTTGAAGAAAAAACTTTGGATCTTTAAAAAATAACGAAGCCCAAACTATGTAAAACTCATTTGCTCTAAAATGAAAGCTTTTACCAGTCAAGGATACGCCAAAGCTTAGGAACCTATCTTTCTCTTAAAATTTATGCCATCATGTTAGCTGCCTTAAAATTTTTATGAAATAAAACAGGGAATAAACAAATATACCTGAAGGTTCCAATGCAAAAATGTTTGGATTTCATCCTTCTGTAATTTATTTTTGAGTAAATTCCTGAGTAATAATATTCAAGGAGATTTTCAGCATCAAATATTTATTAAGAATATACCCTTTCTACAAACTGATATGGAGTGATTTTTCAGGATATATTTTTAAGTTTAAAAAGCAATATGCAAAAAATGTATATAACATGCTACCTTTTGTGTAATAAATAGAAAATAAGAATATATAAAATTATTATTATTAATTTTTTGCCAAAAAGAAACACAGGAATTATAAACCAGAAACTAATAAGTTTGATGACTGTAATGAGGATAGGGGACGAGAAGTGTCAGTGAGTGAGATTTCACTGACTATATCTTTTTTAATGTTATTTAAAAGTTTAATTATGTAAATATTTTACACATTCAAAACTTAAATTGTAAAGGATGAAAAAAGCACATGCTAAAACAGAGGAACAAAACAAAACAAAACAAAAACAGAGGAAACTAAATATATATCAAATTGATTTTAAATAATAAAATAAAATAACTTCACAGAGAAAAGAATCTTTTCAAGTAATTTTTTAACATAGTATTCTGACCATAAATTTTTGTGGGACATATTCTAAAGATAAAGAATTTCAAAGTAACTTTATGCTTTACTTAGTGGACTTATTGTTAGAGTAATACTGATATTGTAATTTTCTAATTATTTTTATGTGTATTGTTTTATAAGATAACACAAATAAGGAAATTCATTAATGTTTTCAGGAATACAGGTTTTCACTGAAAGAAAAAATGATACAAATATAAAGTAAAAGATGGTTAAAAAATAATACTGTGGTGTTAAATTTGAATTGGAAATATCAGAAGAACATTTCTTAACTATTTCTATTAAAATGGAATAAAATAGTGTTTCGCAGAGTGAACTCCATGTCTTTCTAAATCAGAATTATGTATGGTGTTATTGGAAATGCAGATTCCCAGGTCTTTTAACATACTTAATCAGAATCTCTGGGCTGAGTGAGATCTGTGAATATAAATGTTTAATTAAACTTTTTATATTGAGATAATTGTACATTCACATGCTGTGGTAAGAAATAACAGATCCCATGTACATTTTACCCAGTTTCCCCAGTGGTAACATCTTGCAAAACTACAGTACATCATCACAACCAGAACACAGTCAAGATACAGAGTATTTACTTCCAGGATCCCTCCTGACCACGCCCATTTCCCTTCTATCCTCTTGCCCCCATGCCCACCTCTACTCCTTTCTTAACTGCTGGCAATCTGATCTGTTCTTCATTTCTATCATTTTGTCATTTAAAGAATTTGTATAAACAGATTCATATACTATGTAACTTTTTAGTATGGGTTTTTTTTCACTTAGCATAATTCTTTGGAGATTTATACAAGTTACTATATGTACCAATAGTTTATTCCTTTTTATCGCTGAGTTATATTCCATGGCGTGAATGTGCCAAAATGTGTTTAAATAGTCACCCACTGAAGGACATCTGGATTGCTTTTAGTTTGAGGCTGTTGTGAATAAAGCCACTATAAATATTTGTTTATAGGTTTTCATGTGGGTGTAAGTTTTCATTTCTTGAGGTAAATACCCAAGAGTGCAATTGCTGTGTCATATGCTTAGTTTTTTAAGAAATTACTAACTTTGTTTCCCAGAGAGGCTGTATCATTTTATGTTCCCACCAACAATGTATGTGATACAGTTTTTTCATATCCTTGACAGCACTTGGTGATGTCGCTATTTTTTATTCTATCCATTCTAATAGGTGAGTAGTGAGCTCTCGTGGTGGTTTTAATTTGCATGTCTTTAATTGCGTGTCTTTAATGACTAATGATATTGCATATCTTTTCATGTGCTTGCTTGCCATCTGTATATCCTCTTCAGTAAAATGTTTCTTCATGTATTTTTAGCTCAACTTAATTTTTGAGAGTTCTTCATGTACTCCAGATACTAGCTCTTTGTCAGAAATGTAGTTCGCAAATATTTCCTCCCAGTCTGTATCGTGCATTTTTATTCTCTTGAAAGTGTCTTTTGCAGAGCAAAAGGTTTTAGTTTTGATGAAATTCAATTTACCAATTTTTCCTTTTTCGGATTCTGCTTTTTATAAGTCTAACAACTCTTTCCTTAAAGGTGTTAAAGATTTCCTCTTATGACTTTTCTAAAAGTTTTATAGTTTTGTGTTTTACATTTAAGTCAGTTATGTACTATAAGTTAATTTTTGTGTAAGGTGTGAGATTTAGGTTGATTCACTTTTTTCACCTACAGATGCATACTTGCACCATGAAATTGCTTTTGCACCTTTGTCCAAAATCAGATGGGCATATTTTCTAAAAGCTATAAAAGATATTTGGGTGATAATTGGGGACATGAGAAGATGGACCATATATTAGAATAGACAGAATTATTATCAATTTTGTGATCATAGTTTTGTGGTTATGAAGGAGAATGTCCTCAGTTGATATATGCTGAAGTATTTATGAATTGATGTGTGATATCTACAACTTACTTTCAAACACTTCAGAAAAATACAAATATAGATAGAGAAGAAATATGGCAACATGTTAACAATTGGGGGATCCAAGTGAAAAGTGGTATATGGGTAGTAATTAAACCATTTGTTCAACTATTTTGAGAATTTTACATTTTTCAAAATTAACAGTTTGAGTTGGGAAGTAATATTTGCCGGCTTTTGTTCATTACAGTAGACAGAGCAGGAGCAAGAAGCACTGCCAATCCCTATTCTAAATATATAAAAATTACGAATTAATTTTTTCTTCCTCAATACACAACGAGGCTTGAATGCAAGAAAAAGAAAGCTCAAGTTCCAGAAATGAACAGAACTTAAAGGTAATTGAATGGAAGCTCAAGTGAACAGTCCAGCAGCCCCCAAACCAGGAATAGATGTTGGAGGCTAGAGAGGATGAGTCACAGGCTCCTGCGAAGGGGGCAGCTGGATTAACCTTCTGGAACCCAGGAAAGACTCTTCAGATGTGAGATTTAAAAAAACAAAAACAACAGAAAAAGAAAACCCTCGACCTCACAGAATCTGCATGGCTGCCGGCTGTCTGCCTAGAGATGTGAGTGGAAAAAGCGGGGGAGAAATCGAAACCCAGCCCAACCCAATGAGTGGACATGGGCCAAGTCTCTGCTAGTCCAGAATCTATAAAATCCCAGAAAAGTGAATGGGAACAAGCCCCACAGGAGCACCTCCACCATCCAATGCAGGAAGACAAGCCAGACTGGGGCAGAAATGAGTGGATTTATTGCTACTTTATTTGGCCCTGCTTAAAATAAAAAATTCTCAGCTCTCAGTTGAAAGTTCCTGAAATTTCCTTTGCCTCTTTGCAGAAACTGGACTGGAGAAAATATTTAAAGGTGGTCGTGGCCTCGCCTCCCTAACCCAGCTTCTGAAAATACATTTTAATCCTAAGCATCATCTGCATGCTCTTAAAGCTCCTGATTATTAAACAATCAGTTTTATTTGGGGAAGGGGTATTATTTTGATTTTTTATTTGTAAGCAAGAGGACACAGATCGTTTCTTATTAATGTAGATCTCTAGATATTTCAATCCTTGTGGAGATGCCCCCTCACTTCCTACTTTGGTGAAGCATTTCTGAAAGCAACTTCTTCCTAGAGATTTTTCTTTTGTGTTCTAATGATTTACTGAAGAACTTATTCTTCCAGTTCAATGACCTTCCTTACCTCTTACCATGTTCCTCATCACTGTTCTATCATCTACCAAGTGCTGCTTGTGGCTTCTGACATCTGATAGCTTGCAAGAATAAGGACATTTATGCACACATTAAAAAAAAGGGCACTGCCTTTTTTTTAAGCGCTAGATATTGGCCCAATTGAAATTCCATTTTGGTTATGAAAGAATGGAGATTGATTTTAGGGAATGGTCAATAAGATTGGTAACTATTTGGGTTTTTTTCTATTCTTTCTTCAATCATTGCTCATCTCATAGCCTCTGGCCTTCTCTCAGGACCTATATTTTTTTCCCAATTCAGTCTAAATCATGCCCTTTCCGCATAGAACCTGTGCAATGATAGACACTCACTGGCAAGTTCATTCTCTTGCTGGACAATTATAATTATTATGATTTGTGAATTTATATCTGCAAATTCACCTACTCACTTAGAATTTATTTCTATCCACCAAATCATTACTCCCCAACACTTTCGTGGTCATTTGCAGACATGTGCAGAGTGGCAAAATATTTGAGCCACCCAAATGCACATTACCCACAACATGGAGTCAAGCAAAACAATGCTCTGCCTCCTTGTTAAAAACCAAACTTTCTAAGGAAAGTGTGTGTGTCTTGGTTGCACATACGGCAACTTAAAAGCATCTCATTGTTCAACAAGCATCTCTTCAGGGCAGGCTGTATTCCCAGTTTTAGCCAATGAGAATAGGAAGTAGAGGAAGTTTTGTTTATCTGAGGAAAGAAAGTTGGCATTCATAAAACTAAATAACTTTAGTTCTGTGTAATCAAACCACCACCACTTAAATCATTTCACAGTTGGGGCATACTGGTAGTGCAATCTAGAAAGAGTAGTGGTTTGTTTGTTGACAAAGGAAAATTAAGCTTGCAGTTTGGAGTACATCTGTACATCAGTATGTAGACCGCCACACCATCATTTAGTGCTGCAGATGCATCCCAAAAGTGGAAGGGTCAAGAGAATCAGCAGAGAACTTAGGAAGAAACAGTCCTAATGTTTTTATTGCGTGTAACCACTTCCTATAATTACTACTCAGCTGGGGGTTTATGGGCTCATATTTAAACATCTCTGTAGGCCTTAGAATTATTCTAATGGTGTACCTAAGTAGGCTTAGGTAGTAGACTCGAGGCCACATTTACCTGACCAATGATTGCCTACAGCTGGTCTCACTTGCATTTTAACTTGCAGTCCCCACTTTAACCTTTAAAGTAATGTCATTTCTCCTTTGGAAACAATCATATTACTTTCTATGAATTAAGAGATGATAATAAGAAAATGGCTGTTAATGGCAAACAAGAGAACTCCAGTGCAATAAACAAAATAAAGAGATAAGTTAGTGTTTGCCACACTGAGGAAGGCAAGGTCTGACAGCCTCCACTCTTTAGCTGCTCCATTGGCTGCTCAGCCCCAGAATGAGGTGACTCTAAAGAGATAAGGCTGTATTGGGCATCAGAATTCCAGAAGCCTGAAGTTCAGCCTGCCCAGTGATCTGATGATAGCCCTGTGTACACACACACCCACTCCTTTAGAGAAGTACCTTCCAAATTCTGGGGAAGGCTCTGGGCTTTTTGGAAAAGTATCCCCAGGACATGTTCACAAATTTTTATTTATTTATTTATTTATTTGTTTGTTTGTTTGTTTGTTTATTGCTTACTGGGAGTGGGGAGTGGCAAAGGAAATGTTACAAAAAAAAAAGTATTGCCAATCTGTTGTCCTTAGGTCATGTGTATAACAGACCACACTGTCTGCATTTTCCCTCTTTAAACTGGAAACAGAGTGGATACAGAGAAAGTTAGACACAACTAAAGCCCTTCACTATATAATTTTTCAGTGAGAGTCACAGACTCAAGAGGCCATCAGCTCTCCCACACCATTTAGATATTTTCCTGGCCTGAAAATGCCCATTTGACGGAGCTGGGACTCAGGCATGAGAAGGAAAGGGCTTCAAAGCCCCCACGGTGAACATTTTTTAAGGCAATAGTAGGCTCTAGTAAAGTTGGGAAAAAGAAAACCCACACATCAAGAACTTTACTATGTTTTAATAATTAAGAAATAGTAAAATATATACATTATTCAGTATTAAACACTGGTTTAAAGGGCAGGCAAATGGGAAAGCTCGACCCCTCTATGCTTCTGATCTTACCTGGGCAGATGAGGATGGAAACAACTCATCCTTCTGAACAGAATATGTTTGCTGCTACTGCGTGGCTGTAGTTATTATTATTATGAACAATCTACTTCCTTCACGCTGGAAAAATGTGTTGACCTCTTCACCTGATCGAAACCATTTTGGACGTCCAAAAGTTATTAGGAAATCATTAAGGGGGAAATGCCCCATTGCATTTGTAGTGCATTCCTATGTGTCACCAAGAAACTTTAGGTCCGTATTTTATGTATGAATTGGACTGGGATTCCAGGTCTGCCCCTCCTGTGGGGATACAGAGGAGGAGGGAAGGTAAGCAGCAGGTCACTCATTTTTGCCTTTGTGACAGAATGCGACATTTATCCTTACCACTCTGACAGATGCCTGAAATTCTCATGTCTTTACAAAATATTTTTCTATTTAGTTGAATCAGGCAGCACAACTACAATATGTCTTCTCTCTGTGACTGCCTTTCACAGCCTTTGCCTTCACGAGACTTAGATGAGGTTTGGGTGATTCATGGCACTTAAACTTCTCCAGAGCACTTTTTCAATTGGAAAATTCTCCTAAACTGAATGCATCATCAGCACGGTTGTCCATGCATAAAAGAACTAGAAGCAAAACAATGAGCACCATTTTTTAAAACCTACGCTTAACCCAAGAAAAACAGTTATATCACAAAATGTTAAAAGACCTTATTTTTCAGTTTCCAGGAATCTTTCATGGAGAACATGGCCTATCTTTGTCTTAGAGCCCCTTTTTCTAAGCTTTCTAAATTACAAACAAAAGGAATAGTTTGTATCCAGTTTAGCTTGTTTTCAAGTTATTAACATGATATATAACAACCTAAGAAATGCCACCTGCTATACTTATGGAGAAATGATCACACCCTCAACCACATTGTTTTTCTACATGCTTAGAAAAATGCTTAGAAATTTTTTGTATTTTAGGTGGTTTTCTTCTTATTTTTATTATTTTGTTTATTAAATAAGAAGATAGTTCTTTTAAATGTTTTCATGTAGAAGATAGTCTTTTGTCTGACGAATCCAAAATCTCACCTGGAACTTCAAATTAAAATACTTGCCTATATTTTTGGTCCACAGGTAAGCACTGGATAATGAAAAGAATGTCCCAGTAGGAGTCGAGAGACAGGTTCTAGTTTCTCTCAATATTGACTCAGTTTCCTAAAATGTAAAATGGGCATCATAAAAGTTTCCCATCCCAATGTTAGAGCTATTTATTCTTTAATTTATCAAATATTTACTGAGTACAACTAAAAATTAGGAAAATGTTTAAGAGACAGACAATGTAGATTTGAATCCCAGCTTCACTACTGATGCGTTATGAACCTGGGTACATTTCTCCATCTAAAAATGGTATCCACCTCCTATAAAGTCCCCAGGTATTCCAGCTTTCAGGAAGCTCTCTAAATTATGACCCACCTTGGATTAGCCCTAATTTCAGTAGAGGGTGTTCATATTCCTAGAAAGGGTTTGCCATATGTATACTCAGAGTGAACTGTCACTTACATGGTATAAATTAAAGGGCAACAGAAAGTGTCCTGACCCCAAATCATCATGGCCTATCAAGGTGAAGTGCTTGAAAATCCACTTCCTACTTTTGTGGGATTTATTCCTTTCTATGAAATCATCTTTAAAATATCTCAAAAAATAAGACAGATTGGGCCATTTATACCTAAAATAAACAAATGAACCATAGCATCATCTTTAGAAATAGATGTCCCAGAGCTACTTGAGAATATCAAGTGTCCATAGTACTTAGGAAAAGGAGGCGGGGTTTGGGAGGGGGGGAGTAAAGAGCAGCAAAGGGAATATGAAAGGAAAATGGAAAATGCTGAAGGAAAACTTTAAATCAGTTTTCTTTATGTAAGTTACCATCATCTATAGATCTATCTCTGACACAAAATATATCTAGCTGGAGCATGGCCAAATTTTTCTGCTTTAGTTAGATTTGTCAGGAGTCTAATACAAAATTAGATAACTATATATATTTTTTTCCAGATTTTTTTCAGTTGCTTACTATTTAGACCACTCATTTATTTTAGTAGATAAGTAGTTGCTTTATCATTTAATATTATTCATATCTGTGGCCCACAGGAAAGGTAATATTCAACTTCTAGCAAAATCTAGTGACCATTTTATTTTACTTGCCCTGGGACTATGGTTTGAACAGGCCTATGAAGGATACTTTCATTTTAGAAGGTTTGTTATAACTTCTCCCTTGGATAATGGACATAGCTCAAGACTGACTATTCTCAAGAGAATTAAAATTATAATATACTTGACATAACTGGGGGAAGAAGACTTGATTTCTATAAGATGCCATAGTTAAGTCAGCCAGATATACAAAAGCAACCACTTTTCGAATTGCCCATGAAAACTTCTTATTTGGGAATGAAGCTATAGATAAAAGTAGCTACGAAAATTTGGCTAAGTCCCTTAACCTATTTATGCCTCACTACGAAACAGGGATGTAATACTTGGGTACTAGTTGTACTGAGAAGTCATTGTGATAATATATGTAAATAAAGTTCCATGAAAATGTAACTTGTCATCCAATTATTATTCAGTCGTTAAATATGTATTGAGTGTCTACTAGCTGCCAGGCACTATGCTATTCACGGGAATTCAATGATAAATAGGACATAGTCCCTAGTTTAATGAGCTTTCACTCTAATAAAGGAAAGAAACAAATTGCTATTGCAGTGTACTTGATTAAGGGCTGTTGTGAAGGATTTCACAGGATCTAATGGGGGTCGTCATATACACAGACAACTAACCTAGCCTTGAAGAGGTGAGTAGTTTGCAGAAAAAGATCTCTGAGGACTGGGGTTAAGAGGGCCGAGATGGGCATTACAGACAGAAGAAGTGGATGCCATGTCCTGAGACATGAAAGAGCATGGAATCTCTGGAGACCTGCAACGATGCTGGAGGGGAACATGGGGTGGTGAGACACCAGGGTGGGGGAGGGGGGTGGCTGTGTTGTGATGATTCTTTATGCCTCTTTCATGTGTGACCACTCGAGAGTGTCTCCTGGTAGACAGTGAAGGGTTCTAAAGAAAAATCTAGGAAGATGACATAGAGAGAGGCAAGATTTATATATTTAGTAATTATTAAGGAGATAGACAAGATAGGACTTGCTCACTCAACAAATATTTATCAAACTTTTTAAATTAAAACAATGAAACTGCATAATTACTCATGTGATTCATAAATTATATAAATAAGGGGGAGAGAAGGTAATTTTTTTCAGGGACGTTTATAAGAAAATAAATTTTTTCTTGGTGTTTTTGGCAATTAAATTCTTAAATTACAATTTGTAAGTTTATGCTTCCAAAGTACCAATATCAGAATCAATATTCCTCCTCACATGCAATTTTGAGTCATTTCTAATACCATCTTTTCTTCCTGCATCTATCAGTATCTCTGAAGTTTTTAATAAGCACAATAACACAAAGCTATAATAACGCCTTAGAGACTGCCATTCCAAATTAAATAGAATTACATTTCCTTCTCTTTTTTCATGTTTGACCTTAGATGGCACTTCTTCCAGGAAGTCTTCTCTGAGCTTCCTCCCACCCCCATATCAGTTAAAGCTTCTTGGTTGGTTGGTTTGTTTGCTTGCTTAAGACTCTTTATTTCTGGCTTCTGTCATTAACAGACTTTTTATGAGGTACATCTATTATGAAGATAGTACAACAATTACTTAGGCACCAATCTAAATGTCTAACTAGAGACAATAAGCATAAAATGATGAGTGATTAAAGTAAGGCCGGGGCTGTGAGACTAAAGTATGGATAAGTGTTTCCTGGCCCAGAGAGGAACGTGGTTGTGAAGGGCAGAAAATAGAGCACTGGCTAGCCAGGAATTAGGAAGGATATTCAGGATTAGGGAGGATATTTTCAATGACTTGGTAGTTGGGCCTGCAAGAAAAGTGTCAAGGAAAAGGGAGCAATTGGAAACACATGGCTGGAGAATGGTCCAAGAGGCTACAGGAGGACAGGAGGGAGGACACACCCAGAAAGCCACCTACCCTAGGAAAGTCAGTGGGATCAGACAATATGCCTGATGAAACATCCTCGCAATGCTTAAGAGTACAAACATATAGGTTAATACTTCTGACCCTACGTTCCTAGAACATTTGAATTAATAATATTACAAGGGGTCCATAAATTCAGAGGTAAGCCAAGAATTAAAAGATAATGGAATAAATACTTTCTTCTACCTGTACCATTTTTTGAAGTACATAGATTCTGTCATAAGTCCTTAAATACAAATTTATTTAAAAATGTAGTGAATTAATTCTAAAAATGTTATGTGGCTGTTCCTTGTTTTTAACATTAAAAAGAGTCCTTATTACTCTGAAAGACTGGAGGTTTAAGTCTAGAGAATGTGGAATCGTTGATGATTCCTCAGACAGGCAATGACGTGATGACTGCAGAGTTTTTTGGAAGATTAATCTGTCAGTAGTGGATCAGATAAATTGAAATGGGAAGAGCAGAGAAGCAGGAAAAGATTCATACAAGCCAATCCTAAAAGCCCTGAACATCTTTTCTGAGGCATCTCACAAGGCCACACATCGCCGAGACATGCTGTCTTTTGCTGACATTTCCTCCCTGTTTCCGAAAGAAAACAATACTCCTGAGTATCCAGCATCATTTAAAACAGCGAACCTGGTTCTTTTTGGAATGCTCTCTCTTTTTTTGACAATGCAATCGACTCCAGTATCAGAACAAAGGGATCCGTAGCTCAACATAGTCACAGCCATGCTTTGTCTTTTCTAAACTGCGTGTCAGTGTAACTTTATAGAAGTCTGTTTGGAGAGCAGCCAACAGTGGGCTCCGACTGCGGCACTGCGGCCCCCTAGTGGGGCTACAGTGCTTCCTAGTTGCCATCAGATCGGTTGAGAACAAGTGCAAACAAAATAATAAATCATAATAGGTAAATATAAGAATGTCTTGAGATGTAATGAACTATTTTCTATTAAAATTCCATTATACAAAGCACATACAAGCAAACAACAACAAAGCTGAAGCTCAGACAATGAGGCTGAATACAGAGAAACTGAACATGGGGACAGTAGGAAACAACATAAAATAAAAATAAAGTTAAATACAAAATAAATATTAGGAAAACAACATCAAAGTGGTTATCTGGTATAAATATAGCTGACAAAACTGCCATCATAATGGGGGACTGGGGTCCTTTCCCAAAGGGCTGACGGCACAGTCTGTAAAGCTGAGGATCACTGCTTTACTGGGTCCACCCTGTCAGCCTGATGATTTTCCTCCTGTGGCGTCACCCCACCAGATGCTTTGCTTGCTCTGTTTGGGAACTTGGAAGGAGAATAGTTGTTTTGTTTTGTTAGCTCCCAGATTAACCCCTTTTAGAACACTGCCATCCTCTAGAACTTTGCTATCTTTTCCAATATGATAGTGAAAACGAACTAGAAATTGTGATACTTAGACCTGTTCTATTTGTATGCTAATTAATACCTTCCTTTACTTTCCTGGGCCCAAATGCAAAGCGCACTGAGAGTTGTGATAATTCACTGAAGTCACCAGGCTTGTAGTACTCTCTAGGAGCATTAACTCTGTGAAACCTGGGACTGCAAGTCAGCAAGTCACACATAGGACTGTAGGCTTGTACAGAAAGGCCATTAATCTCTTCACCCCTCTCCCCACCCGGACCCACCCCTCTATCCTTTGCTCGCTGGAAACTTAGTCTTCCTGTGCAGAATCCTGCTTAGTCCAGGGAGAGATAGAAATCTGTCCTGCTAGAATGTCCCATTCTCCCTTGTTAATTCACACCAATAAATAATTCCCACAGTCTGGAAAGACTTTCTTATCTCTAACCTAAATCAAGGGAGGTTTTGTTCAGTCAATTTCCTTTAATTCTATCCTCAGGGAAGATGTATTAAAGGTGGTTGTTGACTTTTGTGTAAGAACCCTCAGTGTCAAAGAAAAATTAAATTTGCTCCTGGTCTTAGAGAACCATCTAACTGGAAGTAATATAAGAAATAATCTCAAACAACTACCCTCCCCTTTTCACCTCACCCACCCCAACACCAGCAACTTAAATATGAAGAAACTGAAGCCCAGAGGTTAGGTGACATGCCTGAGGACACACGGAGAGCTAATAAGTTTTAGCACTGTACTGCATATTTTTTTCCTGCTCCCTTTAACATTTCACCATGTACCTTTCAATTACAAATAAATCTTAAGTTCTCTTGTAAGTAACAACCTCTAGCCAGGTGATCACAAACCCTAATGCACAAAGAGGCTCCCAGACATGAAGAAAGTGGGCCAATGATAAGGAGTGGTGGGAACTGTGGCAAATTGAATCTCCTATGCTAAGGGGTCTGCAAGTGGCAAACCTGCAGGGAGGTGATATCATCTTCATTGTTCAAATTCAGAAACTAAGAATCGAAGTGGCTAAATGGCTTGTGAATGGGCTT
Organism: Pteropus vampyrus; assembly: GCF_000151845.1. Classification (NCBI taxonomy): domain Eukaryota; kingdom Metazoa; phylum Chordata; class Mammalia; order Chiroptera; family Pteropodidae; genus Pteropus; species Pteropus vampyrus. The sequence continues at coordinate 16,948,779 of NW_011888784.1, forward strand.
CCAGCAGGTGAGCAGCTCTGAACTCGGCTCTTTCGCCAACGTCTGCCTTGGTCATCATTGAAAAGAAGGGAGGTATTGAAAGTGCTTTTAAAAATTAACAAAACATTTTTTCTAAAGTATTCCAACCTTGTATTTGTAACGTAAGCTTCTGTATTAAATGCTTCAAGTCTTCTTAATATAGAAACTAATCTGAATGCTTTCTCTTTTAGCCTATAAGACTCTGGAAAACAGAAA
>NW_011888784.1:16949767-16953179 GCF_000151845.1 Pteropus vampyrus
CCTGCAGGGAGGTGATATCATCTTCATTGTTCAAATTCAGAAACTAAGAATCGAAGTGGCTAAATGGCTTGTGAATGGGCTTCCAGCAGGTGAGCAGCTCTGAACTCGGCTCTTTCGCCAACGTTTGCCTTGGTCATCATTGAAAAGAAGGGAGGTATTGAAAGCGCTTTTAAAAATTAACAAAACATTTTTTCTAAAGTATTCCAACCTTGTATTTGTAACGTAAGCTTCTGTATTAAATGCTTCAAGTCTTCTTAATATAGAAACTAATCTGAATGCTTTCTCTTTTAGCCTATAAGACTCTGGAAAACAGAAACTATTTTTTAGAAGGGTGCTACAAGCAAATATGCACTGACTACATTTCGTTTGTCTAAATTTGGCAATGTTAAGTAAAAAAAACGGAACATTTTCTCCAGTGTCAATATGCTCTGCTTATGTTTATCACTTTTACTTTTTAAACCACCTAACTACCTGGCTGGTCCTGATGCAGCCTACATTCCACCATTTCTGCCTTTTCTGCCCTACTTCACATAGCCTGGCTTTTGCCTTCTTGTTGTTTCTTGTACGGGTGTTTTCATTTCCCCTGCATGTTAACACTAGTCTTCATTGTCCATGTTTTAAATCTTTCCTCCAAATTAATAGGGTCACTATGGGTTCTGATCCTACCCCTATGAGGATCCTGAATCCTGATGAGTCAGTCTATTCCACCAAGCTTTAGAAAATGTCTCTCATTAGTTGACATATTGTAGTCAAGTCTCTTTTCATTATATGGAACACAAATTCTGACAAACTGATTCAGGAATGTAAGAGAGCCTTATTCAGAGAATGAGGAGAAATTTCATGTTTTCTAAGGGCACAAGTAAACTGGAATATTATTTCTGATGTATTATTATGCTTTATCTGTAGTTAATGCTTCAATCTTCTATATATGGTAGTTGATCTGAGTGCTGTTTCTTCTATATTATAAGATTATATATTATAAATGAGACGATTTTTGTTATTTGAGATGTGTGTCAGAGTGTGTCTCGTGGGGATAGGAGATGAGAATTAAAATGTGAAGCAAGAAGGCAACTCTTGAACTCTCTGAGAAACCTTTTCTTCTCTCTGGTCTTTTTTCATTTCTCTCTCTCTCTTTCTTTCTCTCTCTCTCTCTCTCTCTCTCTCTCTCTCTCTCTCTCTCTCTCTCTCTCTCTCCCTCCCTCCCTCCCTCCCTCCCTCCCATGGTAGCTCTGCACCTTCTTTATCATCTTTAGACTATTATTATCTCTTCATAATTTCTTAGCATCTGTACCTTTCTCTCTCTAAGCAGGTGTTCTTTCCTTGCGGATGGTCCAATATTTGTCCCTACAGTACCTGAGTCTACATGTACTCAAAGCTCCAGGATACAAAACCATCAACATTAATTTTCCTTCTCAGGAGGAACTCTGTCTGACAGTCACAGGGTCAGTCGGTCTTGGCTAAGAGCCCATCACTGGTTTAGTTAGCTACAACAGGGAATGAGTGAGGAAAGTGACATGTGTTAGTTGGCACCACTCCACCCAGCAGCTGTGAGCATAGTAGGTTCTCTAGAAAAGGCCAAAGCAATGTAGCTAATCAAATGTATCCGGCACATCTCCTTGCTTTAACATATACAATTCAAAAGGTATGTGTGCATACCTAGCATGTTCTGAGTATCCATATTAAAGTCATAATCACATTTATCTCCATCCAACATGGGACAATCCAAAGCCACATCTAGCTATTCTCTCCTAAGGTGATACCACGGAGATATTTTTCTCCAAATGAATTCTCTTCCTTCTCTAGCTCCATCTCACAATTTTGCAACTTATGGACTAAGTAGTAGATTTAACTATACTTCACCATTGAAGTTTTTAAAGAAAACTTGATTTTTTAAAAATGCCAGTTCTTTGAAAAGACCAGTTATATATGCCTTTTACAAATACATTCACATTAAGAAAAAAAGAAAGGAAACACACATTAGAAAAAGCAATAAGAATAAGAAAGAATAAATAGATATAGATAAATGTATGGAATAACAAAAAGAAATACACAGGTATATACAAAAAAATTGAAAATTTACATAGAAGACACCAGTTTTAAAGACAATACAAACTATTAACAACTCATAAAGAATCATAAAACATAGTAGATCAACAGAGAAGAAATGCAAAAGTTGGTCAAATTTTTATTCCTGCAAAATTCATGTCTTGGCTGGCTTTATAGATAATTTCTACCAACTTAAAAATACCCATAATCCCTATATTATTTAAATTGCTTCGAAACATAAAAAACTATCGGAAGCTTTCCACCTTGTTCCCTGAGGACAACATTAATTCTGATGCCAGCTCCAGGTGAGACTACCAAAAGAATCCTATTGAACAAAACAATTTATGAAAATCCTAAATAAAACTTTAACAAATCAAGTTATACAGTACATTAAAGAGTACTATATATGATTCAACTATAAAAATATGACTCAGTAGAATAAAAATTTAATAGAAAAAATCATTTTATAGAAAATGATTTATATTAGGAAATATATTCATGTAAATTACTACAGTAACAAATTAAAAATGAAATAACATAAAGAGATCTTGCTAAATTCCAAAAGCACTTTATAAATTAAGCACTTATTCATGATTAAAATTTATAGAAGCAACTTACTAAAATTACCAAAGGATATAATATAGAAATATGTCACAAATGTCTTACTTAAAGACATTTAGAAGCAACTTACTAAAATTACCAAAGGATATAATATAGAAATATGTCACAAATGTCTTACTTAAAAGTAAAATATTAGAAGCACTTACATTAAAATTAGAAACTGAACAATGGTGTTGACTAACAATACTTCTATTTCACATTTGCTGCACCCCCATATTTCAATAGTTATTAATAAGGAGACAATAGTATCATTATGTGGATGATATAATTATCTATCTAAAAATATATAAAATAATTAAACAATTATTAAAATGAATAAATATAGTTTAATAATGCATTAAATTTAAGACGTAAATCTATAGCTTTCATATGTGAAGGCAATAATTAGTTAGAAACAGGAACAGAAAAAAATCCAGTCATAATTTTACACCAAGAAGTAACAATATGCCTAGAAATTATCATTAAAAACATGCAAGAAATATAGACAAGAATTGATATTTTACTGAAGAATATTTTTTAGCATTTTATTTTTCTTTATTATTATTTTCAAGTATACATGATTAGACATTTATATCATTTATGAAATGATCTTTCTGATTACTCTATCTTCCCTCTGGTTCTCCATCCAGCCATTACATTACTGCTGACTGCATTTCTATATGACTGCTTACTGCTGCCACGCTCCCTATCCCCGTGACTATCTATCACTACTAATTTGTACTTCTTTAACCCTTTACCTTTTTCT
>NW_011888784.1:16956480-16958754 GCF_000151845.1 Pteropus vampyrus
TCAAACCGGAAGCTAGTCATGGAACTCCTGAATTTGTAGCTAGTTGGTCAGAACTCCATAGGGTGGCCCTGGAGACCCCCAAACTTGCAACTGGCATCTGAAGTAAGGGCAGTCTTGTGAAGGAATGAATTCTTGACCTTGAGTTTGACAGGCTCATTACAAGAGGAAATAGAGGAGAATATTTTAATAATCTTGGGATATGCAAGGCCTGCCTAATACAACTCAAATATAGAAACTATACAGGAAAAGATGGACAGATTTGGTGCTATAAAATTATAAACTTTCTGTACAAAATAAAAGAAAATACCATAAAACGAAATTACAAGATAAATGACAGATTATGAGAACTATCTGAAAACAATAAAGACAAAGAAATATTATTTATAACATAAAAAGTTTCCCTAAATGAATATGTAACTGATGATTCAATTTTTTAAATGGGTAAAACAAATGAACTGGCAATTTATAGAATTACGAATATCAAAAAACACAAAATATCAAAAACCTCATTCATAACCTGAAGTGCATGTTAAGCAATGAAATGTTACTTTACTTTTCAGAGTGACAAAAAATAAATATCTAGTATTGTCAAGGGTATAATCAAAGTAAGAAACTCCTAAACTACTCATAGAAAGATACTTCAGTACAATATTTTTTCTCTTTCAATTGGAGAATATCTAACAAAATGTTAAATATGGATAGCTTTTTAATTATGGGAATCTATACTATAAAGTCACTCACACATGTCACCAAGATGTAGGTGCAAGTATGTCGCTGCAACAGTTTTCGTTTCAGCAAAAGTAAAAACAATCGAAATGCACATGCCAGGCACTATTAAAAATAAGGGGTTACATCCACACACACTGATAAAGAAAGATCTCTAAGGCATATTTTGAAAAAAAAAAAAAGATGTCATAATACAGTATGTTTAGATATACTTTTATATATAAATTATATGCTACACATACAATGCAGAAAAAGCTGTATACCTCTGAAACAACCACAGTGTGGAGGGTACTAGAGATTGGTCTTCTCAACTGCCCTTCCAGCCTCCTTGTAATTGGACATGTTAGAAAACTAAAAATCACTAGAGTTCTGGATATGAATGAGGCTATAGATATGAACGAGGACTTGCACAAGATTTGGGAGTGCAAGTGAAGCAGAGACCATTTCCCTGACCGTCTTGTTTCTTTTGGCAAGCAATGTAGAAACACTTTCTGCAGAAACATTCCAGCTTCCCGGTGTGGACATGCAGCTGTGGTGGCAGCTTGTGCAGTAATGAATTCTTGATTCTGGATTTCTGATCCACGGTTCACAGCTACAGGTGTCCACCTTCCAGCCTCCTGGGTGTCAAAAGACCATTATAGCAGTGACCATAGCAGCAGCAGCAGGAACTTCTTGAACTTGGGTTTCACATGAGTTGTTGAACTCATATCTCCTGTGGCGGCCTCAAAGGCAAGTAGCTCCCTTAGTGGGTCAGTTCTATCTCATTCTGAAGCCCCAGACTATAGCCTATTCCTGTACCTCTTTCAATTATTTGGTAAGCATCTAAATCCCTATATTAAATTTCTTCATATTTAAAATATATACAGGGAGGTTTCTATTCCCTGCTCTTATGGGATAAGAATAGTGGGGATGGGGCAGGGACCCAGGAATCTGCACACCAGGTGATTCGTAGGTGAGCGTTTCAGCCAAATTCCATTTCGAGAAGTACTGCTTTAGGAAATGAGTGTTTGTCTCAAGTCACCCAAACACTATCTGTAATAAAGTTGTGTTTTCTTTTCCTTAATACCTCAAGACTTGGGGTGCTACTTAGAGTCTTGGCAACAAAGATGTCACCACTGGGTAACAGAGCCTCTAAGTTAGCTACATTAGAGCTCATTGAGTTTTGGGGGCAGATGTCAACTAGAATTACTTAAACTACTTTGTTGAAAAGATTACAATAAGCTGTCACCTAGATACTTCATCCAAGAAGTAAAGGAACTTAATTTGAGATGTATTTAGCAAGAGGCTGACAGACTTAAAGAGTGTTTATACAAAATGGATAGGAAGGATTGGGGGCAGGGTGGATATAGTTAAGATCTCTATCTTGGGAGGCTAGATGCAAGCAGATTTGAAAAGGAGAGTAATGAATGATGTTCCAAACATTATGAATTGGAGGTATCAGAGATCCAACAAGGCTAGGAGACAAAAATCAGTAACAAAAAGGAAAATGAGGTCATTATAACCACAGATGCAGGAAATAATTACTGAGATAACATAAAAGCTGGGTTA
>NW_011888784.1:16958804-16985420 GCF_000151845.1 Pteropus vampyrus
ATATGAACGAGGACTTGCACAAGATTTGGGAGTGCAAGTGAAGCAGAGACCATTTCCCTGACCGTCTTGTTTCTTTTGGCAAGCAATGTAGAAACACTTTCTGCAGAAACATTCCAGCTTCCCGGTGTGGACATGCAGCTGTGGTGGCAGCTTGTGCAGTAATGAATTCTTGATTCTGGATTTCTGATCCACGATTCACAGCTACAGGTGTCCACCTTCCAGCCTCCTGGGTGTCAAAAGACCATTATAGCAGTGACCATAGCAGCAGCAGCAGGAACTTCTTGAACTTGGGTTTCACATGAGTTGTTGAACTCATATCTCCTGTGGCGGCCTCAAAGGCAAGTAGCTCCCTTAGTGGGTCAGTTCTATCTCATTCTGAAGCCCCAGACTATAGCCTATTCCTGTACCTCTTTCAATTATTTGGTAAGCACCTAAATCCCTATATTAAATTTCTTCATATTTAAAATATATACAGGGAGGTTTCTATTCCCTGCTCTTATGGGATAAGAATAGTGGGGATGGGGCAGGGACCCAGGAATCTGCACACCAGGTGATTCGTAGGTGAGCGTTTCAGCCAAATTCCATTTCGAGAAGTACTGCTTTAGGAAATGAGTGTTTGTCTCAAGTCACCCAAACACTATCTGTAATAAAGTTGTGTTTTCTTTTCCTTAATACCTCAAGACTTGGGGTGCTACTTAGAGTCTTGGCAACAAAGATGTCACCACTGGGTAACAGAGCCTCTAAGTTAGCTACATTAGAGCTCATTGAGTTTTGGGGGCAGATGTCAACTAGAATTACTTAAACTACTTTGTTGAAAAGATTACAATAAGCTGTCACCTAGATACTTCATCCAAGAAGTAAAGGAACTTAATTTGAGATGTATTTAGCAAGAGGCTGACAGACTTAAAGAGTGTTTATACAAAATGGATAGGAAGGATTGGGGGCAGGGTGGATATAGTTAAGATCTCTATCTTGGGAGGCTAGATGCAAGCAGATTTGAAAAGGAGAGTAATGAATGATGTTCCAAACATTATGAATTGGAGGTATCAGAGATCCAACAAGGCTAGGAGACAAAAATCAGTAACAAAAAGGAAAATGAGGTCATTATAACCACAGATGCAGGAAATAATTACTGAGATAACATAAAAGCTGGGTTAAGAATCTTAAATTCCACTGTTTTAATTTTGTAATCTTTCTGAGCTTTATTTTCCTCATGTGTAAAATAGAAATAATACCCACCTCCCAAGGTAGTTGAAAGAACAATATGAAGCCATATGTGGAAAGTAGCTACACAGTACCTGCCCCATACACCCTAAAAAGCGCTAGTTTCTTTTCTTTCTCCTACTGGATCTTGTTGCCTTAGATTTTACAACCAACCTATGTGGCCATAGGAAGAAAATAAGGACCAAGCATTGCTTGACACATCTACTCTCTGCTATATTTGGAAGGTACAGCATAGTGGTCCAGAGCAAGACCCACAGCCCAGACATTTAACCACAAAGACTAGAGCAACCTCATCTATGAGGTCTTCACATTATCATAAATATACCATATCTTTAGACAGCTGTATAGATTCAATTTATTCTGGAGGAAGAAAGGTAGATCATTATCGTGTATTCCCATATGTGAATGTAGAGAAGAATGCTGACTCTACCAGTAAACTACCCTCTCTTCTGGAACATCAATTAAAGTGTCTATATTCCTGTGTATAAGCCCTGAACTCTTGTTGTAATTAGTTAATTTAACAAGTATCGTATTGACTGTCTACTGGGAGTAGATTCTTTAGGGGAGAAATATTAACAATTGAATGATATTTTGAATTTTCATTATAAGTTATATAATGTTTGGTTTCATTAAGAAATAAGTTGCGGGTTATTTTTCAGAATAGTAATCAATGTCAGTTTATGATGCTTATGGGTATTTTTTTTTTGAGAACATGGAAGTTTTTATCTGAAATCAGTGAGCTATCTTGGTGTTTCTTATTTTTTATGTTTTCTTGACCAGTTATGAAAATTGCTTAAAATGTCATATAAAGACAAAGAATTCAAGCATGCAATGAATATTGACTTGTATATTTTTCACTAACATTTGCTGACCTTTTAGGTCAATATGTTTTGAAGTTTACTTAACAAGTCAATATAATTTATTTCAGTTTAGATTTAAATAGTTTTAAACTGCCAGAATTTTTCCTTTTTTGCAAGTACAAAACTACTGCCAGAATATATTGACGTATATGTTAAAAACTAGAAGTATTCTACATTATTATAGTTTTTTTCAAATAAAAGCATATTTAAAATGACCCTTTGTCTTTTGCCCCTTCATCTCCTGTACCCTCATTTCCTTCAAAGAGCTATAATGTCTAGAAAGCTGTACAAACAATTAAGCTAAATCATTTTATAAGCAGTTCTATGAAATGCAAGAGTGATTTTTTTCTTAAAATCCAAATGTGTATCTCAGCTTACACGAGCATATAAGCATATTTTGCTTAAATTACATTTCCATCTGACAATATTAATTTCATCAAGGAAGCTTAGTATAAAATTAATTATAGCTATCATTTATGTTATTTCATCTTCCCCTTTCATTGAAGCTTCAATGAGAATTCATCAACTGAAGGGCATGATTCACATTTTAACAACAATAATAAAGAAAATAACCCAAACTACTTTTTTTCCCCTCCTACTAGAATTCCATGACTAAAGACTTATCTCTTAATGTCATCCGAAATGCAGTAATGTATTTTGAGGATCAGGGGAAACGCTTCCAATGGCTATAATGAGAGCACATCTAGTCATATTCTCCTGCTGACAAAGTACATTTCAGTTTCATTGACTTTGGTGAATAACCTCATGTGATTGTTTGAGAAACAAGTTCCAAGAAAAAATCTGAACGAGTATTCAAATGCTGTATGGTTGAGCATGAAGACAAAGATACCTGCTTTTATTCACTCACCAATTCCAAAACACTAGGATCTGTACAGAAAATGACCTCCACACTTCGGAAATCTCTCCAGTCCAGTTCCCCCTGCAAGCTCCTTCCAGGTATTGGCCATAAGGTTTTATCCAGGTTTCAGGAAGCAACAGCAGAGCAGGTAATGATGTCATATACCTCAGATATCCAACGAGGGTGAGAGAATCCTCAGAAAAGACAGACTTTCTGAGGTGTACAAACATGCGGATAGTTGTTACGGAAATCAGTTTTCACATCTTCGACTTCCATTTGTGTTTTTTTTTTCTAAAGACGGCCTGCCTCAGAAGCTGAGGAAGGGTTACCCCGGTTCTTCTTTCCCAACCTCCCCTTTCACAGCTACCATGATCTGCAGGGCTTCCATTTCTGGGATAAAAATCTTACCTCTCACCTTTGTGAATGAAATTATGCTGAAAAACACTTCCGGGATGCCAAAGAACGGGAAAATCCCACACGTGGATGTAGGCGTGGTCTCCCTTGATCACTACATTCGTTTTACTGGTGGGAGACAGAAGTAAAGACAATTTTCTTTTAACAGTGTTGCCTCTTCCGCCTTTGAATTAGTGTCAAAGGATGCAGCACTTCTGAGGGAGGGTCATGGGAAAGCAAACGCGGGTAAAAATTGGAAGAGTGTCACGTTATTCTACCTAAGAGACAACACGTGGCAATATTCCCAGGCCTTATCCATGTAGCTTAGCCAAGTATTTGCAAAAACACAAAACAAAAAGAATGCTGCAAATCCAGCTTCTTTGTACGTTCACCCTTCTTAGTAATAACAGCATTTGGTCTCAAGAGGTCAATCAGTCACTTCTTGTGCCCCATCTCTCATTCTCTAGGCCCACTGATCACACATACTAGTATAAACTCAGCATCACCTCATATCTGCCTCAGCTGTTGCCAAGTCTGACACATGCACAAACCTGGAAGGGAGATAGTTCATATTCTATGAGGTGACCTTTGACCAATAGAAAAAAAAGCTAGAGGATTAATACTCCTCTAATATGTTTCCCAGATGGACAATTTTGAAGCATATTTCATATGATTTCTAAGGGTCCTTAGCAGGATTGAGCTGCAGTCATCCACAAGGGTGACCCAGCTCAACAATATACCCTTGGATTGGCTTTTTCTGTTTCCCTCTTTCAACCCTTCATTATCTTCCACTTCTAAGCCTTGAGATGGCTTCTCAAAGGAACTACCTGCATGAAAGCCCTTGTCTCAGGCTCTGCTGTTGGAGGGAACCCAGGCTAAAGTGTCTTGGTTGCATATTTTGCATGGTTCTAGAAGAGACCAAAATTTCCATCATTTTTATAAAATGACAATATATCTTTAAAAGGGATATACGTGTAATAAATAAGTTAATGTCTTATATTTTCTTATATTATTTACCCAGGTAAGGAGAAACATTTTCGTTAATCTTTGCCAAAAAATTAGATTCTGTAAGTATATATTCATTTTTTATAATAATTTTTTATTCTTCAATTACAGTAGGCATACAATATTATATTAGTTTCAGGTATACAATATAGTAATTGGACATTTATACAACTTACAAAGTGATCACCCCAGTAAAATAACTATATATGTAGTTATTACAATATTATTGACTATATTCCTTATGCTATACTTTACATCTCCATGACTATTTTGTAACTACCAATTTAGTAGATATCCATTTTTAACCTGAGCACAACCCTCCCATTTATCTGCATTTGCTTATGTTCATTTATTCCATATACTTTTAGGCCAAAGATTAAAATAAAGAGATGATGTTATAGATTTCTACCATAAATCATACATTTAGCCATAATATTTAGTTCATCTCTTAAACTGATGCATCTTTTAATTTAATACATCACTTATATGCCCTACAATTAATAGTGACCAATAGTTTTTTATGTCAATTTTTACAAAAATATAAACCTGTCATCTCAAAAACAGACCATCTTCTTATATGTAGATGAGAATAAAAGGTTCTAAAGTATATTCTAAGATATAATATCTTAAATTCTAGAAAACTAGTTTAATTTAATTAGCATAGGTTCCTCTTTTTCAAATTCAAATCTATTTCAATTATGTCAAATATATAGTTATAAAAATCATTTTATCATTAAATAAAATTAGAATTTATTTATACATAATAATTCTCAAGTATCATAACTTTTAAAGCCTGAATGGCTTTCTAGATAGTTTAATTTTGGCATTAATATATAGATCTGTATTCAGAAATGATGGGTAAATTTTTTAAGCACAAAAGTTCAATTTCATGGGGTTATTTTTTACCCCAGTTTTATGTAATTTTAGAATAAACAAGAAATCTCTTAAAAATTAATACAAATAATAGCTGATAAATTATATTAATGTCTTTTTAATACATTTCCCAGATATTGAGAAATAAAATAATATTCATGACAAATCCTTTTGCAAATCAGATGGTTTTAAATTCTTGTTTTTTACAAAATGAATGGTCACTATGAAGTCATCAGCTGCTAAATCATTAAAATATTTTTGATTGCAGATTATTATATTCTTTTGGCATGCAACTTAGAACTTCAAATAACTAATTGATATTCCTGTATCAAAACTCCTTCCAATCCCACTAATTTTTTCAGCAAGTGTTCTCAGTACCCACATCTAGATTAAGAAAGAAAGGAAGTAGAGGGGGAATAAGAAAGGAGATGAAAGGAGAAGAGAGAGGAGAGAGAGAAACTTGAAGATGAACTTTATCATATTCTAGTGATAAATAATGTTCATCTGTAGATTCATAAACAGAAAAAACAACTTCGTCCATCTGCTATGATTTGTAACAGACTACATCTTATATTTAATAATGATCAAATTTTATAATACATTTGTATGCTTATGATCAATTTAATACAACTAATAATTTCATAGATACTTTAATTCATAGAAAATTGGTAGCATTTACAGACTTATCACCAAGGGTAATGAAAACACTTCAATTTAAATTTATGGGCATACTTTTATTGTCATAGCAGAGTTTCTCCAGGAAGCTATTTTAGAATTCCAGGCATAAGATAATTAGGTCTCAGACTGACATGACTTTAGACTTAGAAAAGAAGAGACAAAGCTCAGACATTTCCAAAAAGAACCTGAAAGCACCATGACTTACAAGACATGAGAGATGATACCAAGGAAGGTTATCAGAGAAGACCTGGAAATTTTGAGTCTGGGTGCTTCAGAGAATAATAATTTTGGTGACATGATTATGATCAGCCCATTGCTTTTATGAGACTAATCTTATGAGAAAGGTCTGGACTGGTGAGTGTCCTGTACAGTCTTAAAAACATGGCAAACAGGACAGGAGGGAACTGGAAGGCATGGAGTTAAGACAGGGCTTGGGTGAGTTTCATATCTCCTGCTGTTTTAAGTTCTTTCTCCAAATACTTGAGCAATCTTGAACCAGGCTAGCCACTAGGCTCCATCTATCCATAATAGTCATGTCTACATTTGGATCATTAATGGCCTTTGATGTCATTTTAATTTGAAAGGTCATTCTTTTCTTCTTGCCTTTCATGATGCTCATTTACTAAAAGCTTAAGCATCCGCTGTGCCCAGTTCTCTCCGGAATCCTGCAGCCTCACTATACCAGTTTTGCCAAATCTACAAGAGTATTTTGAGTAAAGCTTTTTCTGAAGAGTTAAAATGCTAAGTCACTAGAACTTCTCTGCTTTTAGAAATGATTCATTCTTCAACTCCAGACTTGAAGGGTTGATAGTTTGTACAAAATTTAACGTTTTTCAAGTGTATTTTTTAAATAGGTGTGTACATTTTTCTGGATAATGATATACCACAACTCAAGTTTGTGATGCATTTTTTCTTCTCCTCAGTGATGTCTGCTTCTAACCGACTTCTAAACATTGTTTTATCATCAACATTTATTTTAAGTAAAACAAAAGCATTTTGATTTCTCTTTGAAAAGATATGTTAAAATTAAAATAATAAGATAGGCTGGTACAACTTTGACACTAACTGCGATAATTTCATGTTGTTGTTTTTATTGTTGTTTTTAAGAAAACTACATCTCATGAACGTATGATGGCCCATATTTTCATCTGCTTTAAATAGTTGACTTTTCCACATTATAAGTTGTGCTTCATAAGTGTGTGCTTGACCTTTATGACATTAGGTTAAAGTTCCAGCCCTAACTCCTTACTGGTTTTGTTGTATGTCATTTAATATTGACTGATGAAATTGTGCTAACCTCTGCCTCTACCAAACTCCAAATCTTGTAATTCTTTAAGAACATGGCAACTAGGAAGAAAGATCATTTGGTTTCTTTTTCATTTCAAATTCTTCAAAAAAAAATCAATTTTTTCATCTTTATTATCATTGCCTCAAATGTTTTTCTTTTCTTATTCATACCCTCTGATCAAGTTTTGCTCTGGCTTCTTTATGACATTTAATTAATTTAGTTCATTTGACTCCACCTGTATTTCTTCTAACACCTAGTGTAACTTCATTCCTCTCAGATTACCACATATATTTTTATCTATTACATAACTCCCTCAAGGAGAAAAGGAGAAGGAGAAAGAGAAGGTGGGGGGTATAAAAGGAGAGGGAGAGGGAGGAAGAAGGAGGGAGACCAACTACAATGAACGTTGATAGTTATGCATTCCTTTCCTTCCTTGGCCACTGAAAGGTCCATTCAAAAATGTGTGTCCTTCAAATTAATTGTGCCTTATTTAGTCAAAGGCATTTACTGATTACATCCACTCATACACATATTTCTCTCTTTCTTATTGTTACAGAAGTGAATTATGCCTTTCTGTGCATTAGACTAGAACTAATAGAAAGATGATATTAAAAATTATTGCTTTTACCCTAAACAAGCCCATCTTTCATGGGGTCTAGAGTAGGCCGAAGTCCTACGTATAAAGAATAAAGCTTTGCATGGCTTTGTCAATACTACGAAGTGGTTTCTTGAGTTTTTGGAATTCTTTTAGGAATGTGGAAGCAATCAAGCTACAATATCTGGAACTCCTTTGTTTATATACAAAGCTGAGTTAAATATTGTTTTTAAAAATCATGACTTTGAAAGTAATTCTGTGAAAATTATTAACAATAATCTGAATTTAGATTTTTATAAAAAACTTTGTCCTTTTAATTTCATTTTGTTTTATATCTTTAAAATTAATTTTAATTATGAATTTTAAATTTGCTTTTTAACATGTCATTTTAACAGTGACAGTTTTTAAGAGCATTAAATTTATTCTCTAGCCCATACTATTTTTTACACTAAGAATCATACCATCTTAAATACTCTTGCTAACTCATTCTATTTGTTTCTCTTTGGGTATCAGGAGAATTGATTTGTCTAGATGCCAAGGACGTTAAGTAGACTTATGATTTTCCATGATACATGCACAAAGGCCAATCCAATTATAAAATATTCTCTATTGCTTTGTCCTCTTAGTTTTGAACATTTCTTCTCTAATTTTAAAATAATCCTTCTTCCCCTTGTCAAGTGCCCTAAATTCATGCTTACTCCCTGTTACTGCCTCTTGCAAGAATATTTTAGACTAATTCACATTAAAGTGTAATCGATTGTTTTCAATGTGTGGATCAAATACATATCCTAGAGAGCTTATTCTGGCAGCAGAGTGGAGATTAGATTAAAAATGGGCAAAACTGGAGTCAGGGAGACCAGTTAGAAGGCTGCAGCAGTAATTAATGCAGGTCAGCAATACTGAAGACCAGAGCTAAGGTAGGGTGAGGTTGAAGATAAGCAAACCATCTCAAGCATTATTAGGTAGCAGGATCCATGAGACTGGTAATTGAGCATATGGAGTACTGGTCAGGAAGAGAAGAGCCAACAATAACAAAGGAATGAAAGGTATGTCACCCCTTGGTATGAGAATCCAGGAGAAAAAACAGTTGAGTTCAATTTGGGTCATGTTATGTTTGAGATTCCTAAAGAGAGGCCTGCTGCATGTACTACCTAACACCAGGGGGCACCAATCACATGGATAGCAGTGAGAATGACCCCCCCACTGGAAGGTCAGCGCCCAGACTATCCTATGTATGTGGTGGCGCTGGCTAAGGATCAGGACAGAGACCCTCTTTGGAAATGAAGACTTGAGGGTTATCAGCACCTAGATTGTATTTAAATCTCATGAGTAAATGAATCCAGCCCACCTCCATCAAAGAAAGTGTGTGGAATAAGAGAGCCAAGAACACAAAGAAACCCTGACATTTACTGAACAGGCAAAAGAGAAACCCACAGAACACCCTCTAGAAAGAGGATCCAGTAAAAACAGAGAAACCAGAGAACTAATGGTCACCAACACTAAAGGAAGAGGTACTTGCAGTTTAGGTAAATTGTCACCAGGTAAAGTGTGGTCTCTAAATTAGAGCCTCTTAGAATTAGAAATTTCTACAAATATCTTGACCTGGTATATTAAAATATTTATTCTTAATGCTCCTCAAATGAACACATTAGCTGTGAGTCTAAATTCTAGATCACTGCCCAAAAAGTCACAAACCATCACACTACTCTTTGTTATATAAAACTCATACAGTAAGTTTTGGAAAAAGCATATCGGGGTCAGGCAGTCCTGATTTTAACCCATAGGTCCAGCAGTCTTAGCTCTCCGACCTTGGCCAAGTCACTTAATCTTGCTTTGCCTCAGTTTCCTCATCTGCAAAATGGTTATTATGATATTATGCATAGCACAGGTTGCTGGGAAGATGAACTATACAGAGCCCCTGCAATAGTTCTTGTCATAAAGTAGATGCTCTGCAAATATTAAATCTTTGACAGTATTGCAACTGTGTCAATTTTCATTGTAAGAATTTGCATTTATAAGAAGTGCTCCCCAGAAGTTCAAGGCTTCATCTGAGTCTGTGGACTTGCAACACCATCGCGGGCCATCAGGAGGTGGTGGCGCCTGTTAGGGGATCCTAGGTCCAAGGTTTCTTTACATCAGGGTAGATAATTAATTTCTCAGTACTAAGCACAGATTTCTGTTTCCAGTATACTTTTTTCTATAATATTATAGTCTCATTAAAATAACAGTCTCTACAGAGTAAACCCGAACCATTCCACATGTGCATATTAACAATAATATATATTGTTATATATGATTTGAAACAAAGCTTAATGGAAAAGAGCCACTTAGGTACACATCACATAACTTCCTGATTCTCTTAAAGTATTTTTAATTATTTCATAACTTAATATTATTACCTTGATTTTAATTCCCTCATATTAATTGTGATTCATTCTTATATTGGCAGAAGACTAATAGCCTGTGGACTATGTACTTAACCTTAAAATTTGGCAATGCACTCCATGGAAAAAGCCCTCGGTCCTTTTCACCTGCTGGCAGATTAAATCCCTTAATTAAGAGGCTTAGGCAAACCACTTCAGCCAGTACTTACAAGAAAATCTTGGCATCTAGATACCATTTCAGAGCTCGGGCCTCCTCCACTTCCTGCCTTTGTCCACACTAAAAAAGAAAATACTTGTTGGCTTTCCCAAGCCCCATGACCCTTGACTTCTAATCAAAACCCAGTTTCCAGAGTTCCCCTGGCTCCTGCGCAGGTGCTTTGATTCTCTGCTTGCCACTCACATCACTTTACGCAATCACACCTCTTCCCCGTGAATGTTTTCACAGGTCAGGTCTGGGGTCCTTTGTGTTCTGAAGTGTGTGGCATCTTGTGCCCATTTAAGGCCTTTGCTTATAGACTTCAAACATGTTCTTTTCTTCTTAAACTTTCAAACATCTTCGAATGCTAAAAACAACAACAAAAAAATATGTTAAAGAAAGCTTTTTTAAACAGCATCATTTAAAAAAGACAATGAAACTACTCTGTGTTACTATGTGATGGCTACATGGCATTATACATTTGTCCAACCTACAGAATGTACAGCACCACAAGTGAACCTTCATGTAAACTATGGACTCTGGGTGATAATAGCGTGTCAACACAGGTTCGTTCATTGTAACAAATGTCCTACTCTGGTACAGGATGACGGGGCGGGGAAAGGAGGGGCTGTCCATGTGTGAGGACAGAGGCTACATGGGAACTCTCTGAACTTTCCGATCAATTTTGCTATGAAACAAGCCTGCTCTTTTTAAAAAAGTCTATTTTTTTAAGTGTCATTGTTATGGCAGTTTCTATTCTATGATGTAGGTCCTGAAGGCATCCATGAAGAAGAAAACAGAAAGTGTGCGCTTTTTTGTTTACCAGATCATTGTTGAGCATCGACTTTGTACTGGCAACAGTGCTACAAGGAACACTGGTAAGCCAGACAGACCCAGCTCCTGTCCTCAGGAATCCTGCAGTTGGAAAGAAAAGAAAAAAATAAAATGAATCAACTAAATACTACTTTCACCATGGTACGTGCAAAGAAGGTGCTATGAGAGTGTTCCCAGGCAGCAGCTAGGAAGGCTATTTCTCTTCCTCTGGCATTCATGCCTGCTCCTTCAACATCAACATGCTGAGTAGGTAGTAGTTAGTGCAGCTGAGTAGTTAAGTTAGCACAACGGTGTCAGTCTCTCATCTCCTACTCTTCCCAGCACCTCCAATCACGTTAAAGCCAGTTAAAGCTAGGCCTTTAAGCCCCAGAGAGCTGAAAGATCACTACCGTGAGCATCCGTGAGCTGACACTGGTGTGGACCTTAGCTGGGCCTCTCCAAAAAAGCAGCGCAGCCATTCAAAAAGCGTCTAGGACCACCTCACATCGGTTAAAATAGCTATATAAAAATAAAAATAGAAAATTGCAAGTGTTGGCCAGGATACAGAGAAATTGGAACCCTTGTACAATATCAGAGGGAATGTCAGATGGTATAGCTGCTGCGATATGGCAGTTCCTCAAAAAATAAAAGATGGATTTACCATGTGATCCAGCAATTCCACTTCTGGGTATGTACCTAAAAGAACTGAAAACAGGTCTCAAATAAATGTTTTTACATCCATGTTTATGGGAGCATTATTCAGAATAGCTAAAATGTGGAAGCAATCCAAGTGTCCATCAAAGATTGAATGTATAAGCAAAATGTAGTATATACAAACAATGGAATATTATTCAGCCTTAAAAAGGAAGAAAATTCTGACATATGGTACAGCGTGGATTATCCTCGAGGACATTATGGTCAGTGAAATAAGCCAGTCACAAAAAACAAGTACTGTATGATTCCATTGATATGCGGTACCTAAAGTAGTCAAATGCATAGAGACAGAAAGAAGAATGGTGGTCATCAGGGCTGGGGGAGGAGGAACTGGGGAGTTATCGTTTAATAGGTATAAGTTTGGTTTTGCAAGAGTGAGAGTTCTGAAGATAGATGGCAGTGATGGTGCACAACAATATGAACACGCTTAATACCTCTCTGAATTCTACACTTAAAAATGGTTGATACATATTTTATAAGATACACAAATTTAATATTATGTGTATTTTAGCACAATAAAAAAATTGAAAAAAAAAAGAAAAACGTCTAGAAAACAAGACATTATAACCTCCTTATCTGCCCTCAAGCGTTCAATCTACTTACCCACAAGCCAGTCATGATGAACTGTGAAGCCAAGCAGAAGGTGACCTGACCCTTTATTCATCCTTCTTCTCTGTTCATTCTTATCTTCCCTCCTGCCTTTCCCAAAGTAGTTTTTTTCACCTGGTGTATAACAGAGAAAGGTGAACATGTAGAGATATATTAAATAATAGAAAATCATATCTTGAGATGGTTTGCATCAGACTCAGCAATCCCCACCTTTTGAGAAGACAGGGGTGTGGGGAAATGGGTACTCTAATCCCCTGCTAGGGAGAGGTCCCCTGATAGGACTTTTGAAGAGAGTACTCTGCCACCTTCCAACGAAACAAAATTGTCCATAACTTTTGACCAAGTCATTCTATTTCTGGAATATTTCTTTTAGAAATGCAAGTGGGCAAAGATATATTCATAAAGATGTCAATTGAGGCACAATTGAATATAATAAAAAGAAATAGATAACCCAAATCAGAGAATGGTTAAATAAATTATGGCTCATCCATACAGTGGAGTACTATGCATTTGTCAAAAGAGCATGAGGTAGAACTATATAAACTGAGTGGAAAGAAGTCTATGATAGAGGAAGTAAAACAATAAGTTGCAAAACACTATATCTAAAATCTCATAGTATTTGAAAACAGAATGCTCACATGTGTGTTTGTATACACATTTTTAAAAGTCTGGAAGACTGTGCAAATAAAAAGCTTACCTTTAGGGATTGAAATTTAGGAGAAAGGAGCTTTCTTTCTATATAGGATATATTTTCATTTAGTTTGACTATCGCTTATAATGAGTATGTATTTTTAAGGAGAAAATTTTTGATAAATTGTTTTTTTTAATTTTAGCTGCTATAGAACAGGATAGTAATAGTAGATTCATCCTTAATATTGACGCTTGTGTTATGACAGTTCACAGTAATTGAAACACCTCCTTTCTTTTTAGAGACCCCTCTTTCCCCTACATTTGGTTTTCTGCATGAAATAGAGATGGAAAGGTAGAAAAGAATGCACAGGAAGAGAGGGGATGAAAAAGAAAACTCAGGACTTACCCAAATTAAAAACAGTCCTGAAAATTGTTTGTGAAGAATTTATAATATGGTAGAATATAGATATAACAAAAATACATAATTCAAAAATATATAATTAGTATGATCATAACCAGAAAAAATAAATAAATGACTTCCCCCAGCCTTCAAAAAAAAGGATACTGGAGGAAAATAAACCAAAATGTTAACTATGATAGAGTAGATGGTGAGACTTTAGATTTTTCATTTCCTCACATTCTACATTTTAGAAAATGAGCCAGTTTCTTTTGTCATAAAAGCATTCACAGTTTTAGTTAAGATATGCCTATCACTTCCCAATATTTTACGCTCCCAAAATACCACAAATACAGATCATAGCACAAAGTATAGGTGTATCTCATTCTAAACTCATTTTAAAATGAGTTTGATTCTGAGAAGCCTATCAAGTTTGGAGCTTTCCTTTCTCTCTGCAATAGGACAACTTAAAGAGTCCATTGTCTTCATAAGGAATATAGTTTTAGGCAGTAAATATCACTGGAAGATACTACATAATGTTCATTAAAAGGATTCAGAAGCTCTAGGTGAGAACACAGGATACAATGTAGAGGGTCTTTGTCGCTTTAATTTTATTCGTAAAGTCGAAATGAGAAACCGTAAGAGTTTAACAAAATTAATCTCTGTCCCCCTCATCCCTTGCTCTAGATTTACTGAATTTCTTTTGGCCAGAGGCCACTCGTACCCTCTATTTTCTGGTGAGAATTTATGTTGGCCTGCCTTTCTTGGTTTCGTTTGTTTGCTAACAGTCACCAGCTGTGCAAGCTCCCTCTGTAATTCCTTATAACATTTTTTAAAAGAATAGAGCTTCAAATGCAGGGTTTCATGATAAGGTCTCAAGTTCCATGTAAAGTGGAAATTTTTTAGTACCAAGACATGCCAAGCAAGGGCGGGGCTGTTCGACTCCCTTTGACCATTTATAAGCCTAGAAAGATGTCATTCTGTTCCTGTAAGTCAGGTTTCTCTGAAACTGTCACACACCCAAGAGAAAAAATGCTCGCTATTTTCTAACATCGAAATCTTCAAGTCAGACTGGCAACTGTCCCTAGATTCTTCTTGAAAGCTTATCAAAATGGGAAGTTCGATTTCTAATCATACACTGTAATACTCACCACTGCATTTTATAAATAATCTCCACATACAGTAGACCTGAAGATCTCCAGGTATACGGTTTGGCCAATGTTCCTTTATTTGAGGTAAGAAGTGCTAGGCCCTTTATTGTAACTTTCTTCTCCTGTTATCAGAGCTCAAAGTGTGGCTGTTATTGCTGTTTCTTTTATTTTTTAATATTTGACTTCTAGTAGCCCCAGGTAAGGAGAGGAGAACTTATACTGACTATGAGCCATGAGCTTCATATAAAGACAATGTGTTTTGCTTTTCATTTAATTTTCACAGCAATCTGATAATTTTATAGATGAGGAAACTGAACCTCGAAAATAGATGTCATTTCAAATCAATTTCTGTCCAAAGTTCATAGTTGTCAGTTCTACCATGTTGTTTATAACAACGGAATGCAAAAGAAAACCAGCACTTATTGAGTACCTATGATACGCCAGATGTATAATGAATAATCACTCAGATAATCCTTACAAAAACCTATTCTAGTAGAAATATTTATCAACACTTTTATGAAAAATATGAGGCTTGGAGAGATTAAATATTTGCTTAATGTCATGTGGTTTGCTGAAGACAGATCAGGATTTAATCCCAAATCTCTGTCTTCACAGCTCTTGCTTTCCACAGCATCCTGTGTAGTATTTACAGCTTGCGAGTGGAGTCACTCACAAGAACACCTTTATGAAATGGTACCATGATCATTCCCATTTGATAGCCGAGAAAATTTCAGTTTGGAGAAGTAACTTGTCCACAGTCTTAATAAGTGTGCAAAAGAGGAGATTAAGACCCAGGCAGACTGACTTTGACACTCTTAACCACTAAACAGACTCTCTCCCCAGATACACTTTTAAAGAATCTCTGTTCCAGTGAGGACAAGGGGGAAATTTCCGTAGGTATGCAAGGTACAAAATGTAATTTTTGAAAAGAGAGAGAAAAGAAAAAGAAATTATCTCCTAAACTAAGATTGATCACTATAACTTCTAGTTCCTCCACAAATACGTTCTACAAATTATTCGTTGATATTTGCAAAAGTGTCCATTAACATATTGTCTCATTTCTCTTAACTATTGCACTAGTGAAACCTTGCAGCTTCGGAGGAACAGGAGGAGGATTCTGGAGTTGTATAAATAAGGAAATTGTGCAATGAACTGTGTGGGTGGTGGTAAGGCTTTTAGTAGCCAGGCCTTCTGAGTTTGGGGATGGGCTTACTCATCCTCAGTATTCTGGGTCAGAGGAGAGCTCTGCCAAATGAAGGAATGAGCCATCCTTCACAGTCGAGGCCACGGCCATCGACCCGCCTTCAGGAGGGCATGACATTGCCAGTTCAGTAGTGGTGATGGATCTGCACTCATCTCTGTGCGCTCAGGGGCTCCTCTCCCCACTATGAACAATGACGAGTACCTCTGAGGGCACCGGGATTCAAGGGGCAGCGTTGTCATGATATATGGAATTAGCAACAACCTTAGCTACCCTGCAGCCTCAGACAAAGCCAAGGCAGAGGTTCCCATGTAAACTTAAACCCTGTGAATGTGTGACCCAATTTCTCTCTGGCTTTGTCTGTGTAATTAAGAGAAGAGATAAGAAACTATTATAAGAAGCTGTATTTTTAAGGTCAGTAACAGCTCTTGTTTCCAAGAATAGGATAAAAGAGAGAGCTCAAGCAGAGTGCCCTGAGCCTCATCAGAGACAAATTCTTTTTATGGATATGTATTAGATTTATATGCCTCCAACTTCTGTGCTTTATAACAAGGCCATCCAGCCTGAATGTCCTCATAGTGAGACAGATGCAGTATTTCCTTCTGGTGGGAGGTGAGGAGACAGAAGAAGGGAGAGACAGCCTTATTATGCAAAGGAGCTATAATAAAGGCCGCTTTTCACCACTGAAGTGGCCCTTTGAGAAGATGAGTAGTGAAGGAAAGCATGCAAAGGGTTAGATGCCTATTTATCTAATAAAACTTGATTACGAGCAACAGGTGCACTAGCATATAAACTATCTTGGAGTCATCAAAAAATTCTAAAGAAAGCTGCATCAAATTGCAAATGATATGACTTTCATCTAATGATAGATATTAATTATACAGGGAAGATTGCAATAGGCCCATAAAATGGGTGTTTGCATCTTCATTATTCAGTATTTCATGCCATGATGATAAAGCAATAATGACAGAATAATAAACAAGCTTTTTATTTATTTATTTCTCTCACTGAAAACTAGACTTTGAAAGTCAAATCACAAAGTTTGAGCAAAGTGAGTAAAAGACTTCTAAAAATGTCTACAAAGGTGAGCAGAGATGTCAGGGGTGAGAAGAGCAAAGAAGAGATCAACCAGTAGATAGATGGGGGGCAAAAAAAGTCCTGTTTTTCTCTATGATAAACATACTTCTAAAACTGTATCAGAATTAAGATGGCATTTTTTCGTAGCTGGTGACAGTGGCATTTTATTGATGTTTTAAAATGTCCAATCTTTTGAAATAACAGTTCTTTTAGATGACATGGAAGGTGGGTACAATATTGAGAAGGAGCACATAAGGTTCGATGTCATGTACACAGCAGCACCTGTCACTTCTAGGATTGGTGAAGGCTCCATCCGTTCATGCGGCCCTAGTGAAGAGCAGGGCCAGGCTGTGGGAGACGCAAAGTGGGTGGGAAAAAGAGCTGGAAGAACTGAGATCGAGAGCAAAGAGAAGTGAGGGCAGGAAGTGGTGGGTGGAGAAGCGGGAGGGAGTGGTACTGAAGCGAAGGCAGGGAGCAAACAAACCCGCAAGCAGATGTGTGCCAAGAGACGAAGAAGATCCTTATCATGACAATTTATTAAATTCCACCTCATAAAAATTAGGGGCAGTTGGGGAGGAGGATGTGGTGAACTGGGGAGAGAGCAGTAGCAGAGATTGACTTACCTGGAATCCTAAAATAACCCTCTCCGAAGAAGCGCTGTCCAAATTACCCTGTTGAATTTAACACAACGTAAATCTCTATTCCGTTGCCATCCAGCCAGTCTCCTGCCAGCCCTCCTCTTCAGCATTTCTCAATGCTTTGAACCTTGCTCAGTTTAATGTTTTGCAGTTTTCAAAACATTGGCGAATTTTGATTGCTATGACTCAACTATTTTTTTTTTTTTTTGGTTCTAATGGAATGAAGTAAATACTCTTTTCTATTTCAAAGAAAAATGAAATATGATTTTTACCCACTCTGAATTTGTCCTTGAATGTTGTCTCTGAAGACAATGGCAAAGGAGTCATATTAGGTGTTTATAAATTATATTTGCGCACAGATCCAATCTCATCTGGTTAGTTCATCTGGTTAGTGATATGAGTGTATAAAACCAAACTGGAGAAGGTAGGTGGTGGATGAATGTGGAAAACCCTTTAAATTAGATCCTACTAATTCAGAAATTGTGATAAATCTCACCTTGAGAAAATTTACCTTCCATTTAGTTTTTTTAAATGGCAGACAAATTAATAATGTAAAAGAGAGTTGAAGAAAGCACTGTTTTATCTACTGAAACAAACAATACTTCAGCTTGCTCAGATATCAACTACTATACAGGTCTAAATCTCAAATGAACAAATGGTAGCTGATTTTTCATGACTATAGTCAGGAAAGAAGCCAGGTGTAGACTTTTTTTTTTTAATTTGGATCATCAATCTTTTATTTATAAAGCAAAATAAAAATCAGATTAGATAGAATTCTTTTAAAAGCATACTCTTGATTTATATAACATATGTATGTTTCTGTGTTCTGAGATTAAATGTGTATTTAGCTTGCAGTTATCTCATTCTGGAACCTGGGACACTATATCTCAAGGAACAAAGTCACTTTATTCAGAAGACTCCCAAGTTTCCTGACCTTCAGTTAGATGACTGCAGATTAAAAGAGTTAATCATCCTCTGGAACACTAGTTTTTATATTCCCATGGAGTATTTCCACAAAAATAGGTGTCAAGATGATTCAGGGTGATTGTATCTCCTGAGAAGGAAGAAGAACAACCAATAGGACAGAAGTGTGACACTATGACATATCTCACTCCATCTTCACACCTAAAATATACAAACAGCAAAATCCCGCACATCATTGATAAACTTGTCACTCACTCTTTTTTATCTAAATTGCCCAGTCACACGCTAACTTATCTAGATTCTGGGAGATATATATATATATGATAGTTGTAAGTTCCCCTGAGCTAGTCCATACATGAGAATTCAAGAAGAGAAGCTGAGGTCCTATCTCTTTCCACAAAGTTTTGCCTTGACTCATTCACCCACATTCACTGATTCATTTGTTCTACGAATACTTACAGGGTAGTTTATATACGTCGTAATTAGAGAATAAAAGATTTATATTCCCTTCTCCCTAAGGCACTTAGTACATGGCAGGCACTGTGCAAAGACAATGTCTGACATGGACTCTCTCACAGGGTAGTACACAATCTACTTTGACCCTTAGCAAAACTGCAGAGAAAAATTGTAACTCAAGTATGTCTACCTCTACCTTTATTTCGGGATCTTTTGCCCTCCCTGTTCCTGGAACTCTTTTCACATCGTCAGTGTTTATGTAGGTTGAAGAAAACATATATAGTTGCCTGAGGTACTGTTAAATAAAAACTTTTGCATATGGCCAGCCTCTGAAATCCATTGTCAATGACAAAGCAAAGGAAAGCAATAGCATATCATTTATCTTCCTCAAAGAGGTCTGAACTTTAAAAAAAAATGACAATAATACTCTAGTAAGTGCAGCTAGCACTTAAAGAACAATTAACTGCATTCCAAGCTTTGTGATAAGTATTTTAGATGCATTATATCTTTTAATTTGCACAATAATTCTATGATGTAAGAATAATTAACTCGATATTACAGAAAAGAAAACTAAGACTCATAGTGTTAGTAAACAGTGCCTCAGACTTTCCTGTTTGTGGCAATACTTCTTCCAAGCAATCAATCAAGTCCATTTTAGCTAAGTTTCACATACAAATTATGCTGAAGCAAAAAATCAGCTCAGGCCTTAATTACAAATGGCCTTCTCTAGATATTTCTCCACTTTAAAGATAAATATACTCAGATAAGTAGCTCACATTGTCAGTAGAGGCATTTTAAATTAGAGATCATCCCAACATCCCAAAATAATCTCAGATGTGGTCACCCAAAAGTGAAACTGACTATCCCATCTGCCCATAGAGCTGACCCTTACTCTGCAGTTTCAGTCAAAATATAATAGATATAAGTACCTATCTTTTTTATCACTGATCACTTAAAATGTTCCATTTCTAATGGATTTTTAATAGATCTTAAAGATCTTCCTCTAATCCAGCTCTTTTAATTGCTGCTTCTTGTCAATCCTCAGGGGATCGCTTTGACATTCTGACGTCATCTAGTCTCAAGACATGAGCTGCTCGGTATTTTGTTCTACCCACAGAACACTATGGTAGGCAGAATGCTGGTTCCCCAAAGATGTCCATGTCCCAGCACTGTGAGTATGGTACCTTGCATAGCAAAAGATATGATTGTATTAAGGAAATTGATGGAGAGATTATCCTAGATGAGCTAGGTGAGCCCAGTGCAGTCACAAGTATCTTTATAAGTGAAATAGGGAAGCAAGAGGGTCAGAGTTAGAAAACTGCCGGCTTTGTAAATGAAGAGTCACAAGCCAAGAAATGCATACGGCCTCTATAACCTGGAAAAGTCAAGGCTGTCTCAAGCTTCCTGAAAGAACACAGCTCTACCAACATCTTGATTTTAGCCCAGTGAAGTATATTTTGACCTTTGACCTCCAGAACTGTAATAAACACAACACAATAAATTTGTGTTGTTTTAAGCCACCAAATTTGTGGTAATTTGATACAACAGCACTAGGAAACCAGTTCAAATATCTTTTATTTTCCCCCTTTTCTTGATACTTTGTTATTGAAAATGCTATATGCCACATAAAATGAACTGAACAGTTGAATTACCACTATATCTGTAGCTCCGATTTCTTGGCCAAAGGTACTCCACTTGATAGTTTTAGAATTCAGTCCTCTATTATAATTGTTTCAAACTTAAGTGTATATCAGAATCACTAGAAGGAGTTGTTAAAACATATTGGGTCCCTTCCTCAGAGTTCCTGATTTTGCTCTTCTAGGGTAAGATCTGAGATGTATCTTAGGTGATGCTCATGCTGCTGGTCTGAGGACTACACTTTGAGAAGCACTATTCTAGTCTTTGCTGGGGAATACTTTGTTACAGGAGAGAACTACAACCGCAATAGACATATTGAACCTATGGTGAATAAAATGCAATAGGACCTAGAAGGGATAAGGGTGACACTAAACTGTTAACTCTGAACATGGAGGTGAATCTGTTATTCAATATCTACCTTAGCACTAGGCACAGAAAACAGTGCTCAAAGAATTGTTCTTTTGTTTTTATTGAGAGATAATTGACATATAACATTATATTTGTTTTAGGTGTATAACAATGAATAGCTCTTGAATGCAGGTGTGATAGCAATTCTTCATTCATTCAATTACTATTTATTTACTGCCTCCTTTGTTCCTTTGTCCACACTGCTTTATGTGGTCCTTGGGGAAAATACAACAGTGATTGAAATAAGCAAAATTCTCCCTCTTCTTGGTAGACTGAGGGAAATAAAAATAAGCTAAATAAATAAGTGATATGAAATGTTAGAAAGTAATCATTGCTATGGGGGAAAAATTAAGCAGAGAGGAGAATCAGGGCTGGGGAGCAGGTTGTAAATTGAAAAAGTATGGACAGAGTAGCCCTTCCTGACATCCATTAAGCCTTCTTAAATGTATTGGCAGAGAATACATTTGCTGAGCTCTCGGTTGCAGCGCTGCAGATAAACCAAGATGTTGCCAATAGAGAGAGGAAACATGTGGCTCTTCTGCTCCAGGAGTTTATAACCCGCAGGCCCATTATAAAGGATAGGAACACCTAATGCTTGCCGCATTGACCCCACCTTCCAATTACCAAGAACCTGGATGTAGCTGCAAATAGCACTTAATCCATTCTTCGAGAGTAAATTCAGGTGCCCTGGGGAAGCCAACAGAGAAAAGTCATCTCCTACCTCATCTTTGGGCCAGTACCTTTCGAGCTTAAAAAAAAGTTGAGAGAGAAAGAAATTAATAACATTTCTCATATTTTCACTTTACATTTGAATGAGCACGTCTTTTTCATTTTCGAAGTCCTTTTATATGCTATTTTAAGAAATCAAAAAGAGGGGAGGAATTTAAAGAAACAATTCACTTTACAGCTCCAGACTGTTATTCTTCTAAAACAAGTAGAAGGAAATTATACAGATCCTGGGGCCATCTTGAGTGAGAGTCAAGAAGAATATACAAAGTGCTATGCAAATTTTTAATGTTTCAATAAAGTAATGATGGAGCTAATTAAGCTGTTTGGGAGATGCGCCCCTTCTGTTTGAGGCAGTCTCGAGAACAATCTCGTCTGTCTGCACACGCGACTAAATACAGAGCACAGAGCAGCCTTGTTGGACTGTGCAAAGAGTCTGACTCAATAAAGCAATTCTTGGTTTCTCTTCTAAGGATCTGCACGCTTAGAAATACTGAAGCTTCCTTTAATATACTAATACAATATAACCACGAAATTTAGAAAGGTTCTTCTTGAGGTCAAACTTATTCATATTTTTCTTTCCTTTCTTAAATTGATTCTTACTTTTAATAACTGTTCTTTTCCCTAAACTACTTTTAAACATTAGTTCTGAAACTTGCATGTGCATCAGAATCATGTAGAAGTTTGGTTAAAACCAATTGCTGAGCTCCATCTGCAGTTTCTGATATAGTAGGTTGGGGGTAGGTCCTGAGAATTTGCATATGTCACTGATACCCAGGTGATGCTTATATTGTTGGTCTGAGGACCATACTTTGAGAGCTTCTATTCTAAATAAAATTGAGGTGAATAATTGAAATTGTTCTTGTTGACCATTATAATAACCAATACACCTGAAGAGAGTAATAAGGAAGCATCTTAGTTTCTCCTCCAGGGAAAACAATCCAAACAGACTTAATTTCCAATTGCTATCCCTTTCATCAATTCTACTGCTCCTCCCTAAATTCTCTGGGGGAAAAAAAATCACCTCGAGAATATAGAAATTAAAATTAGACACCACATTTTAATAAGAGCCTAAAAGACAGTGAATTAAGTGGAAGTAATTTTCCCCAGCTCTTGCAAATAACCCAATAGTTCAAAAATATCCTAATATCATATTAGCTTTTTAAGTCAAAGAACAATACTGCTTATGAAAGATCTCATAAGCTACTTACTTTGTCAAGCAAAAAATTTATTGTTCAGATTCTTTTTCTTTAATAAATACATAGAGATGAGTAAACAATCAATTTTCCTTTTAATATTTTACATTAGAACGATTAATTTTTAAAATCTATGCTCTCAAACCACAGTTTAAAACAAGGGTTAAAAATTGCACAAAAGGAAAGCAAATTTATTTTTAAACTGATAAACTAAAATGAAATAGGACTCTCACAAGCAACTAATAAAGCATGTCTTTTAACATTTGTAAATTCAGTAGATACCACTTTAATACAATGTAGAAGTGTATATTGGTCTTCAGTTCATTAGTTTTAGTATGCCCTGTTAAAATATCTTACTTGCATTTTTGTATCTGCCAAGATGTCAGTTCTGACATGACTCTCTTCAGGCAAAATGTAGTTGGCCTTTCCTCATTTTTCGCTGACACAGAAAATGAACAATTTCTTAACATCATTTAGGATAATGCTATGTGAATCATAGCAAGTTCAAGTATAAATGAGGTGCACATGTTAAGTCATCTGCAGAAAGGTACAATTTTACAACTGGCTGAATTAGTTCAGGGCATGAAAATTTAGCAGCCAGACTAACCAATTCTAGAAGTACATCTAACCACAGAAAAATTTCCAAATACATAAAAACAACCAGCCTTTAATTTCTTCATTTCCACTTGCATATAACATTTGACTTTAATCTAATGTATATGCAAGTTGCTTCCTGCAATGTTAAACATTAACTATAATGCACCCTTATCTAGAATACATTTGATGATTTGCGTTAGCCATTAAAATATTTAAATTGAGTACTTAAGTACAGTTTAGAAAATTATATTCTCTACATTTGAAATAACCATAAATAAAACTCTCTTTAAATTATTATGGAAGAATAATGCTAAGTGAAAAAAGCAGAATACAAAATTGGATCTACACTGTAATTGCAACTGTGTAAAATTGGTTATGCATGCAAAAAAGATTGGGGGGAAATGGAAAATATAAGTGACTGATTTGTTTAGGAAGTAAATTGGAGAAGTGTTATTTTAAAAAATTCCTATACTTTTTATAAAGTTATTTGTACAATTTTCAATAGTATTAAAATTATTTGGGGGAAGAAATTGTGTTTTCTTCTCTTGGATTGAATGTTTTCTTACCATTGGTGATAAATTCCCAATGCATAGGAAAAAATAGTTTGTTAGAGAAACAGTTACTATCTTCTTTCCTTCAAAGAAATTTATTTTTAAAGCCTATGATGTTATTGTAGATACCCTAATGCATATTCTTTACACAGACATTATTATTGCCATTTATCGCTAATATTACAATTATCAAAAATACTAGTCTTTCAACCAGAAATAACCATGAAATCATAATAGAGACAAATGAACTAAATTACTGATGAAGTCTAAAGTTGCAGTATTTTGATTAAACAGCCAGCAGGAATTGTCAGACTAATTAACTCAGGGTCAAGCTACTGCTGAACCAAGTGCCAGAACTATCAAAATCCAGTACAGGCTATGCCCCGTTACTTCGCCAAGACGACATATTTGTACTTAAGAGTAATGATCTGATATCTTTTAAAAGTTCAGCTCAGTAAAATAACTGCTATTGAAAACTATTTGTGTCAGGGCTACTGTCAGCAAATCAGTCGAGTTTTGATAATCAAGCTAGATCTTCTCAATTCTGAAAGCTAGAGATGCCAGCATCTTTATAGGAATGCACAAGTGGGCTTAGAAAGGGTCTCTAGGCTAACATTCATATCCCTGACCATAACACCTGATGAGAGGCAGGGGTGACCTGAGACCTCAAGAATAACAGAGCATCATCCCTTTAAGAACTTGAGATCAAGCTGATAGAATATTGGCAAGGGTGCAAGGAGGAGGAAAATGGCCCCCGAGGAGGCACTGGCCAAAAGACTGAGTTCCTTCCCAGCTCATCTCCTATAAGCCCCAACGTTCATCCCTAAGTTAAGATGATGAGCATTGAAACCATTCCAACCTAACTCATCTCCTTCCTTTCTTAATTTTCTTCATTTCTCCTATCTCCTGTACTAAA
Source organism: Pteropus vampyrus (assembly GCF_000151845.1). Classification (NCBI taxonomy): domain Eukaryota; kingdom Metazoa; phylum Chordata; class Mammalia; order Chiroptera; family Pteropodidae; genus Pteropus; species Pteropus vampyrus. The sequence goes on from NW_011888784.1 coordinate 16,983,802, forward strand.
TGTTAGTTCATCATACAGATATTTAGAGAATTTAGTTAGAGGTGCTGGCCCAAGTTGCTAGGTATTAGTACAATTTCTTAAGTACAGATATTATTCTCCCACATCCCTCTCCCTCACCGCCCCTGCCAACAACAACAAACAACTAAAGTAGATTTATTTGCTTCAGTCTAAATTAAAGGTGGACTGTCTAGGAAACCAGATCAATATTGCACACTTTAAGTTGGATAAGATATAGTGAGACCATGAGATTCAAGTGTACATTAATGATTCTCCACTGCAGCAATATTGTCCAGTTTTCACAAATTGGGACAGAGGGCAACTGTCACAAAGATGGGGAGACATACTACTTGCACATAGTGGGTAGAAGCCACAAATGCTGCTAAAATATTCCACAACTGCACAGAACAACACCCTACAATTAAAAAAAAAAAATTACTCAGGCCTAAGTGTCAGTAATGTCAAAGTTGAGAAACTCTGGGAATATATACATTCATGACAGTTTATACTTATCCCATCTGAATCTGAATTATTTCGGCTTAACAAAATAGCCATTCATTCAGTCGCAACGAATATTCTCTTTTAACAGACTCTCCAGTTTTAAAATAACAAAGAGGAAAATTTAGTTATATGGAATTTGAACAGCCTTACAGAAATGCCTCCGTGGCCCCTGCACTAATTGAGCTGCAACTTCCATTTGTAAGTTTCATATTGCAGACCTAACTAGTTTCCGAAAAGACGAAAGTGCTGATGAGGAAGTAAAGCCTATCACAGCACTTATTCCAAGGTATTCTGTGACTATTTACAAATACGTTTCCTCTTTGCAATCGTGAATTTCTTAGGAACATGAACCATATCTTAATTATCTCAAGCTTACGTAGTAGATGGGCAAAATACATATGCTGAAGGCATGGGTGGGTGGGTGGATGGAATATGGATGACTGATTCTAGTTTGGCCTGCAAGTAAGTTTTAAATAATCTGAGTTTACTGGTCATGTCTCTCTCTTTAAAAAAAAAAAAAAAGTCATTAGTTCTAACAATTGTGAAATACAGTATTTCTGTTTCCATAGTTAAGTTTTTAAATACATAAAATAAACATAAAAATCAAGATTTTCAAAATCAAGATGGTTTTAATAGTTGAACTCTGTGTCCCTCCAAACAGATATATAGGAGTCTTAACTCTTAGTACCACAGAATTTTACCTTATTTGGAAATAGTTATTGCAGATATAATTAGTTAAGATGAAGTCATTAGGGTGAGCACTAACCTAATATGACTGGTATCATTATGAAAAGGGAAATTTGGACATACAGACACAGGAAGAAGTTCATGTGAAGATTAAGGCAGAGGTCAGAGTGATGTTTTTATAAGCCAAGGAACACCAAAGATTACCAGTAAACTCCCAAAAGCTAAATGAAAGGCATGGTACAGACTCTTCCTCATATCTCTCAGAAGGAACCAACCCTACTGACACCTTGATCTTGGGCTCCAAGACTCCAGAACTGGGATATAATAGATTTCTTTGTTTAAGCCATTTGGCTTGTGGTACTTTGTTACAGTAGCGCTAGCAAACCAATACACCTAGGACACAATATATTCCAGAGTAAGCAAGCAAACAAATG
>NW_011888784.1:16986500-17013702 GCF_000151845.1 Pteropus vampyrus
TATGCCACTATCATTCTTTCCCCTCTCGTTATATTGAAAATATCTGCTTAGAAGAAGTAGGTCTCCTCTTCTGGACTTTAAGGTATTTGAAAGCAAACATATACTATTAATTTTTTATCCCTTACACTATTCCCGGCATAAAGAGTACACACAATAAATGGTTAACTGAATAATTGACAACACTATTGTAAGAGAACTTCAACATCTGTTCATTGTTTCCATCACTCAACACATTTATCAAGTACCTACCAAGTACTAGGTATGTGAAAAGTTACTCAATATATTCTTTCATTCTCCGTAGAAAGTGCCTATTCATGTAAAAATTTTGACCTTTGCAAATATTTAGCACAAGACTATTTTATTGCAGTTAAAATAAAACTTAAAATATTCCCCTACAATCAGCTGTGCATTAGCATGCACTAGCCTAATTAAAAAGCAAGAACTGTAACAGGAGAAAGGAGATGGGCCATACATGGATTGCAAAGAAATAAAAAGAACTAAGTTGTACAATAAAGAGGAGACATTCTATATTAATAGAGGTCAACTGAAGATTGTCAAACTAGTTTTTCCACTTGAGCCCCTAGTTACAAGATTGGAAATGTAGCATTTTATTAACCATATATAAATATCTTTTTCTCTTTATTTTTTAAATCCTTTTATATAATGGAAAACAGAGTCCTTTGTCAAATTACAGTCTTCAAATACGCCAAGACCCCAAATGTCTTATGAGTACATGTATCTTTGGTTGATAAAAATATGATCTCAGTACCTAGTATAGGCTTGTCCAAATGCTCTTTTTCAGAATTGTTCTATTTTGCTATTTACCAGTTAGGTTGTTCTGGAGGATAAAAGGACTGGAGACTGCTTTTAAGTCAAATTAGGAAAAAAAGTGATTGTTTCAGGAAAACTCCTTCCTTTGAGAGTAGAACCAGAAGATCTGAAGGGGCTTAAGCCTTCATTTTGGGATTCAAAAGTCAAGTCTGTATTAAACTGTGAATCTACTTATGATAAGAATCAAGTATTTCATCTTTATATTTTAAAAAAGTACAGTACCCAGTGTAAAATAAGAGCTAAATTACTATATGTTTAATTTTGTCTTTCTATATTAAAAAGAAAGTGTAAAGGAATCTTGAGAAGAAAAGAGAGAGTCCATCTTTCAAATATTTGTTGTTATTCTCCTTCTCAAAACCACAGAAAAACCTTCAATATACAATTTCTATGAAAAATGGCTTCTTTCTGGTGTTTGAGTATATGGCAGAGAATAGTTGGATAAGAAACTGTCCAAAGTTATAGTATCATTATTCTTCCAAAAAGGATGTTATTTAGGCAAATGATAAACCACCTCAGTTCCCTCCCACCACACCTACCCAAAGGAATCTAGAGTCATGAGCTGCATAATGATGTTCTGAGCAATGATGGACCATATGTACAATGGTGGTCCCATAAGATTATAAAAGAGATAAAAAAATTCTTATTTCCTAGTGCTGTCTCAGCCATCACAAAGTCATAGCGCAATGCATTACTGTTTTGTGCAGGTCTCAGTCTATGTATAGAAATGCTATCTGCTGGAAATGACTGGGCATTTCGCCTCGGCCCCAGTGCATGTCCCACAGACAGCTCCCCTTTCCAAACCAATGTTACAACTGGACTGACCCTGTGGTTCTTATTATGATTACAAGATTCCCATCAGCAATAACCATTAGGAAACTTTGGGGAAAAAAAATGAGATTATTACTTTCAGGCCAGAGTATTCAAGGCATGCCAGGAGGCACACAGCGAGGTTGCAGGTAGAGAGAGGGAGTATGCCCACGAACCTGTGGTTCTACTATTTTGGAGGAGAGGTGGTCAACGGTTTCACGGGGTCACTCTTTATTGGTGAATTTAAAATATGAGAGCAAGTGAGAAGAAAAAAACACCTAGTAGTCAAATGGTTAGTTATGGAAATCAAAGTCTCCAAAACAAAGGAGCTTCTATGGAGGGAGGTGGCCCGGCTCTTTATCTGACTGTGTGCCTGGCAGTGTGTTTATTCTTGAAATGGATGCCTCTTTGAAATGGATGTCTTGGCAATGAAAGCTTAAGGCAGGCACTTGCATTACAAAAAGGAAAGCCAACTGTCAAAGCTTCCACTACAATTACACATATAGAGATATTCTCCACCCTTAAAGCCATGGAAAATAATTAATTCTCCATTCCTTACGTGTTGGCATGTTGGCAATACATAGCAATTTCCTTCCAATGAGTACAGTATGAAATGAGTAGAATACCTTTACAGTGGAGAAACCTAACAAACACTACCTCAGCCAGGTGATCAAGGTCAACATAAACAATGCTAATTAATGTTGATAGTATATATTCTTGATATGATGGGATGAAAATGTCACTTTACCTCTGCAGTCTTCCTCCCCAAAACATATAACCCTAACTCAATCATCACAAAAACATCATACAAATCCCGACTGAGGGAGAGTCTACAAAATGCCTGTCCAGTACTCAAAACTATTGCAGTCATTAAATACAAGAAAAGTCTGAGAAACTGTTACAGCCAAGAGAAGCTTAAGGAGACATAAGACCTTAATGTAATGTGGTATCTTAGATGGGATCCTGGACTAGAAAAGGACATTAAGCAAAAACTAATAAAATCTAAATAAGGTACAAATGAGCTTTAGTTAATAATAATGTATTAATAATGGTTTATTAATTACAATAAAAGTACTATACTAATGTAAAATGCAAGTAGGGGAAACTAGGTAGAAATATTTGGACTCTGCATTATCTTTGCAATTTTTCTGTAAATTTAAAACTCTTCTAAAATTCAGTTTATTTTTTTAATGCAATTTCTTACTTATGGATCTCTTTGATTTGTATGACTTGCCATCACCTTCTTAATCTATATGCTTGTCTGTCCTTCATTTTCGAATGAGTTTCAGATGGGACCTACCTGTACTCGATGGTGACTTTCTAATTTTGGCTGGATTCGCTTTCTTGGGTGTTTGACTGAAACTAAAGAAAGATTCAGAAATTTGAATAGTCCAGTGGTGAAGATACATTAAAAAAAAAAAAAAGAAGAGAAACAAGAAATCGTGAGGCAGCTGCAGTTATAAGTAAAAAGGCAGAAGTAATCAGGTAGGGAGGAGAGAGGAAAAATATCAGCTCATATTAGAGAATGAAAAAGAAGCATGGATGGACGAGTGAAGTTGCACTCACAACAAACTGTCGAAGTTGCTGCTGGATCTTCAAAGCTACTGTTGGCCTTCTTGATCTGTTGTCATCTCGTAACAGTGAGAAATGTCATGCCAGCTCTTCATGGGATTTTGTTGTGCAGCTGCTAAGACTCCCTTTCTCCCTCTCTCCCTCCCTCCTTCCCTTCCTTCCATCTGACTTTTTAATAGCTTTTTAAAAATCTGGTAGGAAATTCACAGAACTTAGATTTATTCAAGTATAGGGAAAGATAGGTGAGATGTAGAAGTGGCTTACCATTTAATAAAATGCCATGATTATAAACTTAAAGACCTTAAATTTGATGTTATTCTAACCAAAATGTTGCTTCATGTCCTTGCAAAGAGGAAAACTATTTATTTTAAGCAGCTATGTGTAAAATGAAATGGAGTCAGAAGTTAAAATTAGTATGACTAAGTCAAAGAATTTTGCACTAACGCAGACGAAAGATAATCAGAACACCTATAAAACCTTGTTTGCTTGAGGCTTTTATGCCTTTTTGTATTTGTCATACACTGTGATGTAATGACAGACCATATCTTCTAAACTTCATTTTACCTTCTCATTTGACTTACCAAGCCATTAAGATTTGGGGGCCTCTGCAGTAGGTATAATATTTATCTACAATAATAATGCTCACTTAAACTAAACTTGATAAAGAGCTCATTCTTTTAAAAAGAGTTAATTTTTATGTGGGGAAAAGGTAAAAACTGAGTTAAAGTGTCTTATAAGTAACACTACATTGCAGGAAAACTAAATTGTTACTTTCCTGTGATTTCGTTGTCAGATTAGATTGTAAATTTTTTTTTTTTTTTTTTTTTTTTGGCTACAAAAAGCTTTATTGTTTCAATTTGGTCCAAAGCATGGGAGAGGGCTCCAGGATGGTTAGAAAGTTACCTGTTTGGTTTCAGAGAGAGGCCAACACCTGGGGGATGCAGAGGGGCCCTTCAAAAGCCTCTGGGCTCCAAAGGCTCTTAGTCATGCTTGAGGGTTGAGCCCAGCCCAGCCCGCGGGCCACCCAGCCTGCAGAGGTTAGTCAGGTGGTACCCCATCTTCTTGATGAGTTTCACCTCCTCATCTAGGAAGTGGCTCTCCAGAAGGTCAAAGAGATGGAGGTTTGCGCGGGCAGAACCCAGGGCATGCAGATCCAAAAGGGCCTGGTTCACGTTTTTCTCCCGGACCATGTCGGCTTCCACGGCATTCCGAGTTTTACCCTACTCATCTTGAGAAGGCTTTTGCAGGTCCTGGGAGAGGGAGCAGCCGCCACACTGGTTTTGCATCTTTAAGAGACGCTGGCACCCTCGCATTTCTCCTCCGCCAAACCGCCGAAGAAGTGGCCCACGCCGTCCAGAGCCACAGAGTAGCAGTCGAAATAGAAGCCCAGAAAGAGGTAGGTGTAGGAGGCCGGCAGACACAGGTTGATCAGGCGGTTGACGCTGCCTCCACCTGTGTGGAATAATTCTGATGGATTTGCGAGCTAATAATTATTCGGCAATAAGGAATTAATCTCAAAACACGGTGTTGGCCGGTCTTGGAGGCCAAAGATGGCTGAGAAGATAACGAAGGTTGCTACTGGAAAAGAGGGCGAGGGTGGTGGAAGGCTGGAAGAAGGGGAGTCCCTGGGTCTGTTCTGTCCAAACACTGTTGAATCAAGAGACAGATCCGGGGGACCGCCGAGAGCACTGCCGATTGTAAACTTTTGATTTTACGGCTTTCATTGCTTTGTACTCGCCTTAACACCTAGCCATGGCCTTGGTGCTCAGTACATTGTTGCTGATTTTGCCCCTCACGACTGTCATTATTTTCAGGGAAAATATTCAAAAGATGACACCCGTAGTAGCAAAAAAAAAAAAAAAAAAAAAAAAATTTAATATATGACTCAAACATTAAAATGTTGGGACCAGTAAATGCATCTCTGCTCTAAACAATGAGATTTTTAATTATCGATTAGAATAATTGCTAACGTTTAATTAAGACTTACTATGGACCAGCCACTGTGTTAAGTACTTTACATATATTAACTCATTTAATCCACCCAACAATGCTTTGGGTAGTAGCTATTATCATTATCCTTATTTTACAGATTAGAAAACAGGCTTAAAGAAGTAAAATGTGAAATAATTTTAATTACATTTTATTAATTCATTCTTTCATGGTGTCGTAAAGCCTATAAGTTCATTTTAACTATGACCTTTATGTTCTATTCTAAGAACTCAAAATGTCTTAAATTATTTAAGTTTGCTATTACATGTACATTTTAATTAAATTACTACTAGTCTTCCTTGAAAAAAATTAGATTTTTTCCATTAAAAAGTAAAAGTTAGCCAAGAACTATAGTTGTCCTATTAAATGCAATGCCATTATTTATTGCTTTAATAAGCGTGTGTGTGCGTGTATCTTAAAGAAATTCCTATGTTACAAAGACATGATTAATCTGAAAAACTGAACATGCTCTTTCTGATTTAGGTTATGGAGTTATAAGAAACTGAAATACTTAATTATACCTTCAATACCATGGATATCAAAACAATGTTTCTCTTCATATCAAAGCAATGATATATTTACACTCTAATAATTTGATTTTTTTTCCCTCTGAAACTCTGTTTTTATGTCCAGATTTGTCTTTTTGGAGATTTAATATCTAACAGTTGATAATTCAGTGCTGTGAATTTGAAACTTCTCAGGAAGATATGCTATATAGGGAGCAAACACATAATCTAAATAGGGTTGCAGATTCATGGACATATCATAATATTAGAAGGTAAAAGAATTTCTCGAAAAACCTCACATCCTCTCAAACTGCACTAAATATAACAAAGTGTATGGAAAAATGGAATTAGGAATAGAAAACTCAAAACTTTTTCATCAGAGAACTAATGAGATCAATAACAATCTTTAAAAAACATAACATGGTTGAAAAGACATAGTAAATTTTTAATAAACAAAATAATGCTGTAGAATATATAGGATATTACCTCAAGAAAAAATGGTAGTAGTTCGATGGACATGGGTAAGAAAAGATTAAGGCTGCTAAGTCGTAGAGACAAGGATAAATTGCAACAAGATCAGAGGGAAATCACTCTCATGAAGCACTTCCAAGACAGAGTCCATAGCCGAACAAGCAAGAGGAAAAGTTTATGTGAAATTGCAAAACTAGGCTTGTCTATGGTGTGTTGCTTTAAACCCTGATACTTTATGGTTAGCTGCTGTTAATTGAAAATACAAAGCATTAATGTACTCAGAAAATCCATAAACCATGAGTCCTCAGTATTTTACTGACTCCGTTCTCTTATTTACCCATCTCACATGAGCAAATTTTCCTAATTCTGATTTCAGAAACACACATTGTAGCAGAACAAACTAAACCTGAAGAGATCATCTTTGTTACCTTACTCATCGCTGGACTAGTGAATAAATGATTTCATATAGAATTATTTATTAAATTTTAATCATTTAAAAATATCTAATCAAAGATTCAAACCTTATTCTATGGAGCCATAGTTCATTTCAGCCAGAACATACTTTTTAAGATTAGGTTTGGAAGAACAAGATGGCCAAAAGATTGTCATATCTCCTTGGAGTTTCTTGTGCTATTGTTTTGTTTTGTTTTGTTTTTTGGTTTTTTTTTTTTAATATTTGGAAAATATTTAGGCAGATACGCCCCATTTTAACCCATAATTTCAGGTTTATCCAAGTAACTTTTAAACCGTAATTAAAGTGGGTTTGAAACAAAGGGCTTTAACATTTTATTAGTCCTGTTACATGCTGCAAAAGAACAATTTTTATTCCACCTAAATTAAAATTTTACATGAAACAAAATCAAATTGTTATATAGTTATTTTTAACTTTTTAATGTGTTTTCACACCTATTATTTTATTTGAAATAACTATTCTCCAGAAGATCTGTAATACAAACCAGATCTAGTTCTGCTACAACTTTCTTAATAATTAGTCTTTGGCTCCCCAGTATAAAAATTATTTTTTTCAATGCAAATGATTTTTTATGGCAACCTTTTATTTAAATAATTCCATTCTTAGCTAAATTTTCTCACCTTAAGTTACTTCAGGAGTCCAAATATTACCTTTACGAGATTCTTTTCTAGGTTCCTTGACCTTTTAAAGTTGTTTGTTTTTTAATCCCCAGACAGGTATACTTCTTTCCCAGACTTTAATCTCTTCTACTCTGGAAATTCACTTCTCTGCTTCATTAAGCCTCTCTGTAATATCCAGAATTAAATCACATACCTCATTTATTGTTGTGGTCGTAGATTGCTATTTTCTTTTTTTAATGCAACACTGAAAATGACTTTGAAAGAAATGACCTAAAGTTTTCATCATTCAGTTTATTTTACTTTTTACTTCTAGATAATTGTGGAATAGAAAGTTTTTAAGCTGAAAAAAGAAGAAATCATTGAAAGTGTTGGGATAGGGGAAAGAAAAAGAGTCAAGTTGTCTTCCCATAGTTAAAGAGGTTTGTCACATGAAAGAGGAATTATATTTTCACATGAAAGAGGAATTATATTTTTCTACAAAGTTTTCAAGGTAGAACTAAGACCTGGTAGAATAAGTTATACAGAAACATTTCTACTCAGGCAGTTTTAGAGGCAGTGAGTTATTCCTTTCTGGAAGTACTTTATTTGGAGGATTACTGAAATGAACAAGATATTTTACTGATGAGTTTATAAATCTTATCCATACCAAAACTTCTGTGAGCCTTGACTGAAAGCTGATTACAGAAAAATAGACTCATGTGGGTTAGAACTAAGACAGTGAGAATGAGTGACCTGGGTTCAAGTCCCAACTCTGCTAGAGACAAAGCTATATGATGATGGGCAAACTTTTAACCTCTCCTGGCCTCAGTTTCCTCATATATGAAATGGGAATGAATGTAATATTATAAGGTTTTTGTTACGATTAGATCAGTTAATATGTGTAAAATATGACAATTTGCATGCATTATGTGTTAGCTATAAATATTTTAAGGTATTTTTTATGGATTTCTTCTGTGTCCTTTTAACTTCTTTGGACATAGAAAATAAAATTAAGGGAAGGGTATGATTCTGAAAACTCCTCTTTTCAGTGTTCCTGTATACAGACTACATTTTCACAAAAATGCACACGATCCACAATAGCGGGGATCTTTGATTTGTTCACTGATCATTCCCAAACATTAGGAACGACTAGCCTATAGCAGATGCTCAATAAATATATACTGAACAAATGAATGAAAATGTTCAATTTCCTCACATTTTGAAGAATGAATTGATGTATTTAGCATGATTATATCATGATAACTCCATTTAATCCTAAATGAAGGCCTTCATTGTCATAAACAGGACATTAAAAAAAAAAAAGTCTTCCAGGTTAAGAAAAATGCCTAATTTTTCTTTTTCTTACTTCTTTAAAAATCTGTATTAGATGCCTTTAATAAGGCATCCATGATACTTTTCTGTTCTTACCATTTTAGACATTAAGATGATTTATTTGGTAGGAAGTGCAACTATTATAGGACACAAACCAGGTACAGAGCTGGCCCACATAAGTTTCTGCACACAACGAGGCCTGCTAGGAAAACAGAACGTGAATACGAAGCTACAGAAGTATTAAAGGACAGGAATTAAAGGCTCAATAATTTTTATCTAACCGATTTCCCATATAGGAAAAAAAAGTGCAGCTTGCTGCCAGCTTTAATTTAATTTTACATAATCATGCTCTTTGAGGCTGAAGCAAATCTGACTGGTTTTCAATGTGAAAATAAAATATGAAAACTGTTCTTGGAGTTATTTCTAAATAGAACTTGTTTCTAATCCTAATGTAACAGAAATGTAGATGGTGATCAGGATTTAATAATTTTTTTATATGTGGTAAATTTCAAAGCACAAAGTGGAACATCACATTCTGCGCAAAATTATCACATTCATCTCAAGATCTTCTTGCCATCTTGTTGTGAGAGCAGCAAACTTTGCAGCGACTAGTTGGATTCTGAGGCTAAGAGGTGTGACATCATCAGAGCATGAACGACTTCGAAGACACTGCTGTCCTGGCTTGTGATGTTTTTCCGACATTCTTTCAATCAGTCTGAAATTTACATGGCTGATTGTGTGCTCAGGATTGTCCTTATTGAACAGGATATAGGAGTTCAACACTGTAATGTTTAGAAGATGGCAAAAGAATTTCTTATACCAAAACTTGTGCCTTTTGTGCTCAGTTGGGAAAGAAGTGAGCATCTGTTCAGTCAATCCACTGCTCCCATGTTCTCATTATAATCCACAATGACACATGGCTTCTTAGTTTTCTTTCCATTTCTGTTGTCTACTTCAATCATAGTATTATTATGGAATGTTAAAAACATTGTCACCTCCTTGTCACACCATGTCAGTGCCTTCAGTTCACCACAGAATCTGGCTACAGTCATCCCCTTTGCATTCCTTTTTTTCAGATCATTTGGCATCTGTTTTCTGTTTAAATAAGCTGTCTCAACTGCATCAGTCCTGTTTTAATGTAATTCTCCAAAATGCATGGGAGATGTATAAAAGTTATTGAGGAAGACACAGTATCTTGGCCAAGAAGGTCATTGACCAAGGTAAGAATAATGCACAATGATTTCAGACCATCAGCTGAATCTTTCAGATTCATGCTGGGCCCTGTGTGCATTGCACACGTAACCAGATTGACTTTCACAGAGTATATATAGCTTGATACCAAATTGCACTTGTTTCGTCAGGATGTACTGCTTCATAGCCAACTGCCCCTTGAATAGCATCAGCAATTCATCAACTGCAATGTTTCTGTTTGGAGTATATACAGTTGGAAATTTATTTTCAAGAAAGTCAAACACAGGTTTGATCTTCTGCAGTGAAATCTGGGCCTTCGATTGACCAGCAGATATGGAAGAATTGTTGACAAAATGCAGGCACCAAAGCAAAAGTAAAAATCTTTCACCAGTCATAATTTGCCTGAGATAAGATGTATCCAAAAGAGGCCAAAACATCTCTAGCTCTGGTTTCTGCATGATACCTTGCAGTAACATTACTGCCCAAAAGACTTTCAGTTTGTCATTCTCAGCGTCTTTCCATTTATCCATTCGAAAAAAATCCTTTTGGACCAGGCGGCTTTGAAGACAACAAGGCAACTTGGGCATTCCTTTCGCTGGTAATTTTTTAAACCAATTCCTCTGGAAAGAACTGTTCAAAATATTGCAGTGGGTCAGTGTTATTACTGACATCAACTTTTCTGCCAGGTGTGCCGGTAAAGTCATAACTTTGACATGGAATCATAACACAAGTTGACCCTTTCAGAGTAGGACCATAGTCAACTGATGTTGGGCTATTTCCATTAGATTCTGAATCAGACAGAGACCTGACCATATAGTCTGCCAAAGCACTATCTGAAAAATCATCAGAATCATCTATTTCAGAAAAATCGAATTGCTCAAATGAATCTTTGGCTAGCAACTATTCAAGAACGATGTTAACATTACATGTAGGAATGCTACGTTTTCTGAGATTTGACATTTTCAACGATCAAGAATTATTATATTTTGTAAATGGAAATGCCACTACTAAAAACAGAAAGCTATAAATAGAATGATGCTATTTATTTCCAAAGACTATCGATATACTAGAGTGATGCAAAACTAAACATAAAAGCAAAATATTTCGTGGCAAAACTGGAAGTAAGGTTAGGACTATAATTTGCGAGTTATCTTGGGGTAAACACTGCAGCCAAGTGCCACTGGTGATTATTTCCGGAGCAAATGGGAAATGGGTTACGTAGTAACAAAAGAGATTAGTATATGATCTAAACCCTACAAACCACATGTCAGCTATAGAATAGTCAACAGTAACCCTTGTAAGTGCACTGATTTCTTGGTCGATCCTGGCATGGGTCTAGGAAGCGTGGCTTTCTACTGTGTTTCCATGATTGAAATCTGTTTCTACTGGATTGTGATGGTTCCCTGAACCCTCCCAGTACTTGATAGATCTCACTTTGCCCCATCCGCTGTGGCAAAGGAATTAGACATTTTCAAATAAGAATTAAATAATTAGTTTGACCAATCAGAAGTTAAGTGTATAAATTGTATGGAGCTTCTTCTATGGAATCTCTCAAAATTCACATATAACACTACAAAATTAACATTTCACAGTTGTCTGACTAATCATGTTAATGTAGTCAACATTCAGATGTTTATCCCTGAGCAAAGGTCAAAATGAGGAATGAGGCACCTTAGAAAATATCAAGAAGCCACAACATTTTTTTTTTAATGTTTTGGCAAAACACTGTAGGCTTCTGTAGAAACCCACCACTAATCAGGCAGTATAGCATAATAGTTAAAGGAAAAGACTTTGGAATAATAATTTTAAAAAGATATAGATTTGCTCTTTCATTTACTGTGACTTGAACCAATTATTTATATTCTCTAGGTTTCAGTCTACTCACCTGTAAAAAGATGTTAACCTCATTTTGTAGAATTCTTGTGAAGGTTTAATGAAATAATGTAAGAAAATTACCACATAAAAATGTTCAAAAAATGTTCTTATTAATAATAATCTCCACCACTCATAATATTTATCTATTTATTAAGAAATATTTACTGGAGACCAAATATGGTCCAAGTACTGTGCTCCATCCCGGTGATACTTTCTAGAGCCCTCCGACTCTAGAAAGAAATACATTTTTAAGTAAATGGTGCAATCAAGTATGCCAGGTTGTTTGATATAAGTCTGCATTGGGTTCAGTGAGAGCACAAAACTTTAATTCTATCACAGGAGTTGGTATCATAAAATGGCTAACTGTAATAGTGTCCCAGCAAGAGAGAGATGGCAAGGGAGGTAAATGATGAGCTTACTGGAAAGATTATTGACAGAGGTGTGATAGGGTTAAGGGAACTAATGGGGATGATGAAGCCCCCAAGGATGAGCGAGAGTGAGAAGAGGTTAACATCGTAAGCTGGAAAGGATGGGAAGATTCGTTGCTAGTACAGGGAGAGCTGTAGCTTGGGAGCTATGGTGTTGTTTAGAGGAGCAAAGCCATTGCCAAACCACAGCCCAATGGGGATGAAAGCATGCGGAAGTGGAGAGGAAAAATACTCAGACCTCTCCCTCCTCCTGCCCTCCAGTCTTCTGTTGGTGCCTCCCACTGGCCAACCTTGATCACAAGCCGGAGCTCAAGGGAGCACGGTGATGAAGGAGACCTTCAGCATCAGCCCATGGGGCACAGGGCTGAGAGGCAAAGAGTGAGAACTAGAACTAGAGGGACAAATGGAGACTATTCAGCATAGTAACCTTAATATGAGACTAGAAATGCGAGTAGGTGTGGCTCAGTTAGGAGGGCACTTTAGCAGATGGCACTGCAAAGGCAAAAACACGGACATGTAAAAAAAAAAGTCACAATAATGAAATTGGAGTGTGGGATAGAAGACCAGAGATGAAGTAGGATTCATATCATGGCGAGACTAGTATATCATGCCAAGGTTTTTGGACCATTTTTACATAACTAATAACAGCCTGTGTCCCCCAAATGACAAAAGGAATCTGTTGCTAATTAAGTCCACGTGGTTGAGAACAGATTATACTGAGAAAAAAAGATTCTGTGTCTATTTTCCTGTTTAAGACTCTTCCAAACCAAGGCTGCTAATACAAATCACATATGTTATGGAGAATACTGTACCATTCCTAATTATTTTAGGGTAATGTATTTAGTTACACACTTAATTAACACTAATTGAAGTTGGAAGAGGTTCAGAAAGCAATTAAATATTACTTGAAATAGAATGGTAAGGTAGGATATGTTGTTTTCTCAATATAGAATTCATGTCGAATGATTGCACTGAGTTAAATCGACATTTCCCCCTGAATTCCAACAAGTAACTCAGTCTCCTTCACTTTTTCCCAATAACATGGAAACAAGAGAAAAGATGCTGATGTAAATATATTTCCTTACTTTGATTTGCCCCTGCATTAGGTATTTAGACTAAAAGCCCAATTAATCTTATGGTGAAGCCCACAAACTCTAAGTCACATATATAATGTCATCTGTTTTGCTTCTTTCCTAATCGTGTCAATAGAGATAAAAGGCAGGTACTCAGAAGCCTATTTGAAGAGAAATTTAAAAAATAATTGTTAAAAAGAGCTCCTATACACTGTTCCTTTTTTTTTTTTTTTTTTGGAGGGGTGGAGGTTATGTTTATATCTTTTGTGTAAAGAAGGGATAGAGAAAATACACTAAGTCTTTTTACAACTAAATACACATCTTATAATTTTTGAAATTTCTGTTGAGAGTCTGAGCACAGTCTGGGGCCACAGAGCAGCATTAACCCTTCACTTTACCTCCACTGGCTCCTAAAACCTGAGCTAAAATTCAAACCAATTTTTTGATGTTTTTGTAAGTATATGTTATTACTTAAGAGATTATTAAATTAAAACAACTACCTAACTTTATTTTGACCTAAGTCAGTTATTTTCTATCCACTTGAAAGTTTTTAAAAGCAGCAGACCACTTTGTAGGAATTCATAGAAAATAAATTTGTAGGAAATATGCAATGAGATGCAAAATTCTATTCTAAGTTTAATTAATTTTTTGAATATAAAAATAAGTGTGAGGCTTAAAATTCCAACCTGGTAATTTATTTACTCAGAGATCTCTTGAAGGTTTGGCTGGAATCAAAGAAAAAATTAAATTACTATAGGTCTCTAGTACATAACGATGATCTAGAAATTCAGAGGGAAATTTGCTCCCCATTAGGGAGACTTTCTATAGGAAAAAGAAACAAAAATTAAAACTTAGAAGAAATGACAGCACTAGAGGAGAGAAGATTTTAATTCAAAAATAGGATGATTTAGAAAAAGACCAACTACTGCTCAGAAGCCCAAGGAAGAGGCCAGCTATAGACACTGAGGAACTCATAGCTCGTTTTTTTAGATATTAAAGTATTTAAACCAACAGTTACAAAATTCTTATTATGTTTTAGGCAAAAGCAACATTAGTATCCCTTAAAGACTATTAAATCTATTGAGAGGAGTCAAACTTTTAAAATGATGTCCTACATTTTAAAATAATTCTAACTAATTCCATGGAAACGAAGAGGAGTGTGCTGGAAGGAAGTGTGCAGAGAGATGATACTTGAACTGTGTCTCGAAAGAGAAGAAATAGTTTGAAAAGCAGAGAGAAGAGTTGACTGTCACAAGAATTTCTAATGAGGAAACTCTATGTTCAGTGTGGCTGGAACAGCCCGAACATGTAGGAGAAAATGGTGTTGGAACAGGTTGGACAGCAGTCCTTACGTAGCATGCCAAAGAACGTAAGTATCATTCTGTCGGTGACGGGGGGCTGTTAGGGATTTTAGGAAAGGAATGGATTTGCTACAATTTGCCTTCAGAAATATTACCTGGAAAAATAATATGGTGGTTTGATTAAAGGTGGTGGGCCAGGAAAGATCTTAGTAAATGATACACAATAGTCATAAATGATATCAACTTGGAATATTCACTGCTAACTGACCACTATGAATGAATAACTCCAACGTTTTTAAACTTGAGAACACCAGGCTTAGAATAATTTTTTAAAGCAGGGAGAGTGGTTATAAATTAGAGTTGCAACATAAAACAGAAGGCGCACACTAATTAGGATAATTCTGTACAGGTTTAGCAAAAGGACTATTTACAAAGTCATGGGCAGGGTATAGGAAGATATACTGTGTAGCTGTGCACCTAGGGGCTAGCGACAGTATGGTATTTGCCACCTCTAAAACTGAAGGATGAGGGGAGAGAATAGTCACTAGAAACCCAAAGGGCAGTGTTGTGATAGACGACTTTGAGAGAAGCCATGACCTTGAGAGGAGCAGCAACTTTGAGTCAAGGGTCACAGCCAATCTAAAACAAATGTGCTGGGGAAAAGCTGAAATAATACATACCTTCACTTAATTCTCCTCCTTCCCCACATCTCCCACTCCATCCCAATGTTCTGCCTGGTTTTGTCATTGGCCAAACCCAATCAGAAAACAAAAAGCAAGAGGGATTTTTGATGCAGTTCAATCAGAACCGCCTCCAGTTGCAAAGAGTAGGGCGGGAAGATGTGAAAAGTGGCTCTGGAGGAACAAATGGAAGATACCCAGCACAATATACCTTTTTTGTCCCTTAGCATCACCTTGTCTCTTTCTTCCATTTGAAAAATTTATATCCTCTTAAATGATATCTGCATACTTGGTAGAAAAAGAAAAGAAAAGAAAAATTTATGTCCTCAAGCCCCAGTACACATGGACTGCCCATCAGCTACTAAATCATAGCAAGATACAGTCAAGATTGTCATACTGCCACCAGAACTTGAAATGTTAGCCTCTACCAGTGTTTTTCAAATAAAGTAGCAGAGAGAAATGGGAGAAAAACAATTACATAGCATAAGCATAACTACTGCTAGTGAGCGCACGTGCGTGCGTGCATGTGTGTGTGTGTGTGTGTGTAAGGTTTAAGCTGGTCATAGTAATTCCTCCTTCTCCTATCCATTCCATGTTCTCCTTACTCTGTGCCAGCATCTCCATCAGATGGGCTCCTTTACCTGGTAGGGCGACCCAAACCTTATTTCTGTGGGATATGAGCCTTTGGTGGTTTCGCCTTTATTAAGCTGTCTCTGTTTTCCATTGATAAGGTATTGGGGAAAGGAATACTAAGCAAAAAGGTGTGCACACCCCCTAAAAGTAAATCCTCTGGGTTCATGGTATAGTAGCACCACCATTTTCCCCAGTTACCAATTACCTCGGCAGTTACAAGGTCAAAAACCCAATGTGTGACTCTTCCAGCCTGACCTAAGACAGTTACAAAGACTGTACCTGGCAGGTCTAGGGGTGGAGCAACTGCTCTCCCCACATCAGATTTGGTGCACAGTCGGGTGTTGTAGTCTCTGGAAGGAGTTACAGTGAAGGACTCAGGTCTCCTGTGGGCTGGTCATGCTCTGAAACATATCTGCACTCTTAGCCTGGGAACTTCCATTCAGAAGCCTCTTTAATGGTACAGACACTGTTCAGGTCCCTCTACCAAGACCTCCTTATCAGAGGGACCTGGGCACTTTTCTCCACTCTGACCCAGTATTCAGTACTCTTCCACTCTGAGCTTCTTCCGCTCCGCTTTCCCCCAGCCCTAGAAGCATTAATTAGAGGAGCCTTTTGTTCCAGCGCCCTCAGCAGTGACACAGTCCCCCTGTATGCACTGCTACATCTGATCTTTGCACAGTGCCATTCTGTGGGGAAATGGAACATTAGGGAGCTGTCACTCTTACCTGTTTAACGTCTTGCTTATACTATCAATAGGGCTTCTTACTTTCGATTTGTTTCATTGTCTTATTGACCACCTTGACACCTGGCAGCTCTCTCTAACCATAACAACCTCATCTGTTGCCAATTCAGTGGCATGAGGAAGCTAAAAAAGATTGGGGACAGTCTGCTTCCAATTTATTCCCTGCCCTTGGCCAAGAGAGTAACCTAACACACACTGAGGAGAATGGGAGAAATTAGTCTAACTATTGTACTCCCATTTATTTTACCAGTTTGACCATTGGAAAAAAAATGAATAGATTTTGGCAGATAACAGTGTACCACCACAAACTTAACCAAGTGGACACTCCAGTCTCAGCTTCTGATCTTAAAATACTAATGAATGTATTCCTTTTAAATTCACAAGAAAGGAAAATCAGAAGCAGTTCAGATTTAACTGGGATGGACAATAGATTATATTTATGATCTTGTCCTACAGCTCTCCTACCCTTTATTATGACATAATCCAAGTGGACCTGAGCCACCTGGGCCACCTGAACATTCATAGAATGTCACATTGGTCCACCATATTGTTGATATCTTTATCAGACCTGATGAGCAAGAAGCGATAAGTACTCTAGATGTCTTGGTGTAATAGCTAATTTTGCGTGTCAACTTGACAGGACTAAAGGATGCCCAGGTAGCTAGTAAAACGTTATTTCTGGGTGTTAGCATTTAAACTGATAAACTGAGTAAAGCAGATGGCTCTTCCCAATGTTGACTGGCATCATACAATTCACTGAGGGCAAAGGAACAAAAAGGCAGAGGAAGGGCAAATTTGCTTTCTCTGCTTGAGCTGAGACATCTATCTTCATCCTGTCCTGTTCTACGTCACTTTGTGTCAAGGGACACTTTTTGGCAAAGGAGATGGGTAGCTCAGTGAGCATATGACCATGGACTCCACTGCCCTTATCACATATATCATTATCCGAAGCCTGCCAGCATGATAAAACATTAGAGTTGCCTCTTAAAAGAGAAGCTAAGGCACCACCTCAGAGATGACAGTCTTTCAGGATGATGCAGTGCTCGTCAGGATTCAGTAAGTACCTTAAACAAATGCCATCATATTATGCTCTCTCTCCGGTAGGATATATAGGTCAGGGAATTGAGAGTGAAAACAGAAGCGGCCCTGTCCATCATTATTCCTAATGACTCACTTGGAGAATGCACGCTCCCTATCTCTGCAACGTTAGGCTCTGCTATGGCCTGAATGTTTGTGTTTACCCACAATTCATATGTTCAGATTCTAATGTCTAATGTGGGCATTATAGTGGGGACTTTGAGAGGTGATTAGGTCATGAGGGAGCCCTCATAAATGAGATTAATGCCCTTATGAAAGAGACTCTAGAGAGCTCCTAGTCCATCTTCTGCCACATGAGAATACGATAAGAAGTGTGCCACCCAGAAAAGAGCCCTGACCTAGCCATGCTGGCATCATCATCTTGGATTTGCAGCCTCCAAAACTGTGATAAGTAAATTTTCGTTGTTTCTAAGCCCCTGAGTCTGTGGTATTTTATTATAGCAGCCCAAATGGACTAAGGCTCTGTGTGTCTAGAGATTCTGGATCTTGAAAGGGATGCGCTTTCACTAAGGTACACATTAAGGGTCCCATTAAATTCAAAACTACTGCTGGCACCTAGTCACTTTGAGACTTTTGTGCCAGTAGACCACTAGGCATAAAATTGGTTAACATTCTGGCAAGGATAATTAACTCTAATCATTAAAAGAATATAAAGTTGCTACTATAATTTTGGCATAGGAGAATATGTTTGTCACTCAAGTGATCCACCGTGGCATCCCCTACTATCCCCTTGTCTATTTTTAACTATTAATGGACAAGTACAGTAACCACAATCTCATAAAATCTGCACTACTGTGCAAATGGTAGTAGTCATATCAACTTTGATAAGGGCTAGACGAAGTGGGTGAGCTTGTGCACAGCCACTATCCCTGCCACCACAGCCTAGTCAGCAAGCACTGGGGTGTCTGGAGAAAGACACTAGCTGACAATGACAAAATGAGTCATCTTGTCCACCTGCATACTGAGAGCCTTTTCTACTCTGAATGGCCTCTGACAGGCATTTACATGGGACACAAACATTTTCATACTCTGTCCATTCTAAGAAGGCCATCCACCTAACTCTCCCCACTTAAACACTGGGATCAATATTCCAATAGGGTTCTTTCCAAGTGCCTAAATGTAAAAGCTTATTATCAACTCTTCTTGAGTGAATGTAGAACTACATCTCAGGCCATTTCTTCTTCCATACAAAGTGAGCAACCATATGTACTGCTCAAAGTTGAGCACACCACTAGAGAGATTGTGATGCAGTAGCCCTCAATGTCTTCCCATTGCCAGCATACAATGCAGATCCATCCACAACCTGAGCCCGCATCTTTTCCCTTCTGTTAATATATCAGAGAGAGAATAGAAAGGAAGAAAGAAAAGCAGTAGGAGCAAGCATGATGGGAACCAGGGTCACTGGCTCTGCTCGGGCAGTCTGTTGTAGCTTCTGGACCTTCTTAGGTCTGGTTTCATATATCCCAGAGGTTGGCAAACCACAGCTCATGGGCCAAATTTAGCCCACCACCTTTTTTGCAGTTTGCATTCTTTGCAAACTAGGAATGGTTTTTACATTTTTAAAAGGTTGGAGAAAAAAAACAAAATAATAATATATCATGACACGAAGTAATATGAAATTCAAATCTCAGTGTCAATAAACAGTTTTATTGGAATACAGCCACACTCATTCATTTACATATTGCTTATGGCCACTTTTGAGCCACAGCAGCAGAGCTGAATAGTTGGAACTGAAACCATATGGCCCACAAAGCCTAAAATATTTACTATCTGGCCTTTTATAGATAAAATTTGTTGACCCCTGATATATAGTACTTCCATTTTATAATGAAATGCACTGTGCACATCCAATTTTATGGTTCAGTGAATTAGAAAGCACAAGTTTGGCAATTTGGATATCCTATGGTCAAGAATTCAATTTGTTCCAAGACCAGCAGCCAGTCAGGATCTTCTTTTCTAATGAACAGTTGTTGGCAGAATAAGACATAGCCTCATTCCAAAACTCTAGGACGTCTGTTGTGATCCTCCTATTGGGGCTTGCCAGATGCTGTATAGCATCCTTATCCACCATTGACAGATAGAGAAGACCATTGGTTTTGCTTGGTCACAAGATCCATGTGACAAAACAGCCTGAGCTGCAACCTGAACTGTTTCAGAGCTCTTTCCTATTTCATATCCCACTAAAAACTGTCAGCTTATGAAGTTACCCAGTAAATAAATGAGTTAGTACAGCATGCCTAACTGTGGTATATGTTGCCTCAAAAGCCCAAAAAGGATGAGTAGAAAAAAGCATGCATGAAAAAAGGTACAATATTTTCTCTCACTTCAGAAGGGATATCCCAATATGCTTCAGACCACTAATATCCTATAAACTTCACTGATATTTTAGGCCCATGAACTTTCACAGAGTTTCTCTCCCACTCTTTGTCAAGCATATGTCTTATTCTTCCCATAAGCGTTGATTCCTAATAAACATTTTTATTATGGTGTTTATGAACACCAAACTCCTTCTCAGAGTGTGCTTCCTAGGGGACTCAATTTGTGAACCCCTGGAGCATGATTGTAATGGCATATTGTCCCTGCTATATAAACACAGGCTGTTTCTGACTTCACTTACCCAAGAAAAATGAAAAAAATGTGAAGTGTCAAGGGATCTATTGATTTGCTCCAGTAAAGTTACCATACCTGGAACCACAGCTATGTTATGTACTACCATGTGACTACAGCAATTTGCTATCATTTTCCATAGGCTACCTTGCTTTTGCCCCAGCTAACAGGCGAGATACATTATATGTAGTAGGAATCACCACCTCTGCATCTTTTAAGTCTTTTAGGATGGCACTAATATCTGGAATTTTCTCAGGATGCAATATCGTTTAATGTTTACTGTCTTGAGAGGTCAATTACAGAGGCTTCTTCTATTCCTAACAGAAAAGCCCTCACTGCGTGGGTCAGGAAATCAATGCGGGCTTCTGCCATTTACTCGGTATCTCTATTGCTGCTATATATTCTAAGATTTGGAGAAAAATCACAGGATGGGTCTGCAGCCCCATTTGACACACTATTAAACAAATTAGAGCCAAATTTCATCTATTGTTTAAATTCCATTCGTTTCCATCTTCCTGGTCGATCATGGCTGCATTTTGAGTCTCTTTCCAGGAATTAGTGATGAAGTTCAAATTTCTCAGGCTCAACAAGGTCTGCCCAAATATTCCCATTTCTTATCTGAAGATCTCCTTTCTTCCCTCTCATAAAGTGTGAGTGCAAATTCGGTCATCATGGCTACATATCCCTCTAAATAAGCCTCAGGAAAAGATTCATGACATAGATCTGTGGCCACATAGCAGGGTTCTTCTCATAAAGGTAACTGGGTTCCTCTCAGACAATTAGTTCTATCTCAGGTATAAGAAATCGGTAGTTGTCTATAAGGACCTACATTAGTGACTCACTGTATATTTCTGACTAGCAGTCTTAGAATTTTCTGCCTAACTTTGTCAAGTAGCACCTGTCTTTTTATTTCATTTCTAGGGACGTTCCCTGATCAATTAGCCATTGAAGCAAATTATTGCAGTTCAAAACACTCTAAATACTTTAAATATTATTCTGCCCCTTTATTTTATTGTTGTAATTGTACCTACCTTATCTTTGAAAGTTAAGCCCAACCATCTGGCATCTACTAACCCAGAATCACCTTATTCCCAGTAATGTCAGACAACCTGATTTGTAACCCACCGCTATCTTCTCTGGCTTAAAAGACCAGCCTCTACAGAGGTCTTCAAAGATAGTGATCCTCCTTCTAATATTCTCATGATGCTCTGAATAAGGAAATGTTCTCTGGGTTCACCCAGAGGATTTGGTTAAGGAGTGGCTGATAAGCTCTATGCCACCGTTCCCAGTTCCATGACCCTTCACTCCTTCCTCAGTAGTATGCCAGGGAAGTTCTGACCTTTTGACTTCGTTGTCTATAGGGTATGATTGAGTGCAGACTTTAATTAACTAACCTGGACAATGATTAAGTAACTTCCAGGTGCTCAAGACACATTAAGTCCCAAATCCTAGGTAAATGAATCCATCTCTTTTGGCCTAGCATTTTGCTAAATGTTCCCCAAGCTTCTGCTGATTAGAAAGTTCTCGTGACTCTTTCAGTGTATCCTCTTTGAACAGGCATTGTATTTCTCCTTCCATGTTATGTTGGAATCTAACTCTCATTGAGCTTAGAAGAAATGAGAAGAATTGACATTGATTTGTAAGTTTCAAGGAAATTTTAAGGATCAAAGTTTTCAGACCCTGCCATAATGCTAACATGTCCATATTCTTTGTTTCAAGGCCTTGTTTCTTACCAAAAATGCTCTTAGTACAGTTGTACCCTTGTCTTGCTCCTCAACAATATCTGCCATGCAACTATAAGAAAAACATAGCTCCAAAGATGCCACGATGGATTTCTGGTTCTCTATATATATTCTTCATTGAATTTTCAAAGCTTTTAACTTCTCTTTTTCCCTATGTATGCTCTCTAGGGAAAAGAAGTCACTTGGCTTCAGAAGTCAAGTGACGCTACAATCTTTATAATCGCTACTGTTTCAATAGCAACTACGTGTCACAGCCACTTGCTGTCCTACAACCTTTGTCTTCCACTGCTCTCCATCCTCTGTTATCACCTGTAATAATCTGAAAATCATCAAGGCACACTTGCCCAAAGTTAAATTATTGGTAGAATAAACAATACCATTTTACTAAGTGTCAAGGTCGGGAGAGAGGAATGATTGACTGATCCAGGGAGATAACTAATGTGTTTCTTTCAAACTTACCATAAATTTCAACGGTGACTATGAGGTCAAAGTGGAAGATCATCAAGAGAAAAGGCAAGAACACTGCCCAAGCTGTCTCTGTCTGACAAGGTACCACAAAAGACAAAGCTCCTCTCTACTGAGGGATGTTACTTTCACAATGAACAGTGAGAGGGCCGTTTCAGAATTCACTCTTATTTTTATCCCAGGATTTAGAAAAAATTTTCTATCATCTGACAAAGCTGATATTTGCTATGTGTAACTTACAAATTTTTATTCCTATCAGTTAAGTAACTAGTTCATTCCATTTTATTCAGTACTTTTCCCTATAAGACTGATGGTTCAGAAGTAATTTACAAAGGATATTTGTAAAGGAAAACATTTCCAGCCATGTGACTTAAAGGTTACCTTGAAAATATTTGTCTTCATTTGTTCTCTTGAAAGACCATGTTTCCTTAACTTTATATCATGTTCTTTCCTCCACTCACTAAATTTGGTCTGAGTCTGTATTAAGGGCTACATTAATGTCTGCTGACTTCCAGAGAAACAGCTAAGCACCAAGAAAGAATGCACTTAGCTGCTTTTAGTCATGATCAACGGTTTGCTCCTAAGAGCCTAAAAGGATCAGAAAGGGGTGGAGGAAGGATACAGAAAACCTCTAATAGATCACCACAAGACTTTAGAGCTTGTTTATAGAGAGCACCAGTAATAGTGACTGACAAGTAATGCTCCTAATTGATGTTGCTGTAATTCTAGATGGAGTGTAATAGTATGTATATTTAATGTATAATATCTTTATAAAATTTATATCACATCCTATTCTAATGACCTTTATAAACTGCTGCAAAGGAATAGAAAGAAGTGATGTTTGAGTTCTCTTTAATCTCTGGCTGGGCATTATTCTCATTTGTCTTTGTATTGGTTTGAGAGTATCCTGAAACCAACAAGTGGTATTAAATAAAAAGTTATTAGCTAGAGACATTTAACCCATATATACAAATCTAGCGTACCCATTGTTTTTGGATAACGTGTTTTCTGGGGGTAATAATAACAATAATGGCTACCATTTATAGGATGGGTAATATCTTATTTAACCCCTAAGGCAGGTGTCTTCATCTTTGTTTTGCAGTTGAAGAAGCTGTGGCCTGGGGAGATTAAGTAACCTACCTAAAGTTGCTCAGCTAGTAAGGAATTAGAACGGAGTTTCAAGTGCAGGTTTATATGGACACAAGGCCAAAATATGTGAAGAATATTATTTATCATCATCATCATGTACATTAATGTTCAGTATCAGCCTTGAATTTGCCTTCAATCCTCTCATAGGTTATAAGCATCTAGAGGGCAGATTTGTAGCCATGTATCACATCTAGGAATGCTTGGGACAACCATTGGGAGATCATTTAGTATAATGAGGCATAATCCCTGCTTTCTAGGTGTTTGGACCCTAGGAGGAATACTCATTCTTAGAGCTGAACATGTCTTGAGTAAAAACAATAGTGTACATTCTGAGATAAATGGTGTTGTCCTCAAAAGATTCCAGTGACAGATAAGTAATATCCTGTTTTCAATATGATATGCTTTCAGAGGCTGTTGGTGGGTGAAGTAAAAACATGTGTAAACTTCACTATGACTTCAGGTTCATTCAGGAATAAGCTGGGGTAGCATGGTTAGATGAAAAGAGCTCATGGGTTAACCCCACCTTCTTCACTTACTGTATGCCTAGCCTGGGATGACTGGCTGAACCCCTCTGAAACATTAAAAAGGATTAATAATACATACTTCATAAGATCATTATGAGAACCAAAGGGAAAACTCCTTTAAATTTCCTTGTTCAGTATCTAAAACATAGATGTTCAACAAATTTTGGCACTTAATTTTTACTCTTTTAAAATCCAATTCAAGAAAGATTTGCTGAGCCTTCAATGACATATCATGCAGCAACTGCAAAAACAGATTTAAAAAGTGATTAAGAAATAATCCTCCATAAGCTAGGATGGGGACAGATGTGTAAATAGCTACCTGAAATGTGATATTAATTGCTATCTTAACAGAATGGACAGAGTGGGAACACAAAAAAAGTAATGGTTAATTCTTTCTTTGGGATGTCAGAAATCTTTTGCAGAAATGGTAGAATTTCAAACTATATTTGAGGATAAAGAAAGAAATGTTATGAATTTGTAGTTTTCAGTGCATGTAAGTTTATATAATATCGATATGTATGATACCCATCCATTTATTCATTCATTGAAAGCCTACTATGTGCCAGGTACTGTTACAATATACTAGGGTCACAAAAATGAGAAGATATGTACTTCCTTCAAGGGGCTTACAGTGTAATGATTGATATAGGGGGATAGTTAGCATTTTTATTCTTGTTTCCTATCACTTATTCCTTTAAAAAGTATTAATAATACTTTATAATATTTGGGCATATTTGTAATGGTCATTGAGGCCTCACTCAGATCAGTAATAAAATACAATAGAAATTCTAGCAGCATTGTCATTCTTTCACAATAATTTTTATCACAAAGAAAAAAAATTTACCTTGTAAATATCCATTATTTTTTCTTCCTCCCTCCATAAAATTAAGATTTCAGTTCAGGTCAACTTTTGAGCTTCAATTGTATACACAAGATATACAAACATTTACAAGATCTGTCTGCCTTTAAAGAGTTTAAAGTTTAGTGTATAGATTATGGTAAAATTTCTTCCCGAGATTTATCTTCTACAAAAATTTAAGGGGAAAATAATTGAAAGCAAAGTAGAATTTATTAAATTGTTCTTTTAATGTACCTGTAGAATATTTCTATCCTAATTTCCAGAGGCACACAAGAAAACCAAATTAAGTGTTGTATTCATTGCCTGCTTTGGGCATCTTGACATGTGACAGTATAAATTTAAGTTTCTGTTTCCTTGGAATTGTTGGACAGAGGCATCTTGTATTTCTCAATAAGAAATTTTATAGCAAAAGATTAAGGCAATAAACAAATTGAAATGGCTTAAGTAAGTCTGGTGCTCTTCCACAATAAGGCAACTCTCCTGTTTTTTCAGACAAGGTTACAGTTTTTGAAAATTCAGCTATACACTCTTCTTAAGAGACACCCCTAAAACATAATGTACCTTTTCTATTATTTTTATTTACGTATATAAATAATAGAAAAGGTACATTAGCCAAATACCATCCAAAAGAAAACTGAAATAGGACATAAATATCAGAGAAAATAGAAAGAGACAAATGCAGATAAAGACAGGAAGCATAACAGTAAAAGGAAAAAGCCACCAAAAAGATATGGCAATCATAAACTTGTATGAGCTGAAAAAAAAATGAAGTTGCAAGTAGAAATTGATAAATCCACAACCATAGTAGGCAATTTTAACAAATCTCTATCAGAAACAGACATAGCAAACAAACATGAGAAAGTGAATAGGATAGAAAATATTTCAACAATGAAATTAACAAGCTTGCACAAATGGATAGGTGTAACACTCTGCCCTGAACAAATAGTATATATTTTCAAGTATATGACTAATATGAAAAGGTCAAATGCTTTATTAAATTATTGCCATTTTCCCTCCAGATGTGGGGTTCGCTTTTTGACATTGTACAAACCTAGTAGCTACACTTAAGAAAATTCTGAAAGCACTAATACATTTCATCAGAATTTTATATTTTTACATGAAATAAGCCTGATGTAAATATTCTTGTCCTCTGCCTACCATTTCCTGATTTGATCTGCACTGCACTGCTGACACTTTTTTGGGCAGAACAATAGGACATAAATTGATAAGATCCCATTTGTCTTCCTCAGTGTCTTTCAGTAAGTACAAATAATATTGGATGATTTTATATTAAAATAAAATTTAAAAAGCAATTTTCTAAACTCTGAAAAAATTTTGAAGTTGGTACTTTATTCCACTATTAAAAATTTTAATATTGAAAGTATTTTTAGTATTGAAAGGCATCCCAGAGAGTTGAATTCCTTCCTTCCAGCTGAATATCACTGTACTAAAAGATCCACCCCCAATAACATGAGAAGCAACTGAAAATTTTATTACCTTTCCTTTTAGAGAGTATAGATCATATAACCTAGGCTAAATGAAATGAAAAGACCTTAAGAAAGACACATAGCACCATTGTTTAAATTTTCTAGGAATGGTGATAATTTCTTCTTAAAGATCTCCATGAAGGAAAACTTGGCAATGTCTTTGATAGTATATATAGAGATTCATCTTCGTGATAAAATTTCAGGGTCGAATTCCTTCTTAAGTTCAATAAGAACCTTCACATGTTATGCTATTACAAATATATTTCTGGGTTTAATATATTTGTGCATAAAACTTGTTCACTGTAGTTAATTTATTTAGGGCAGTTTCTCCAAAATCGAATTGCTGGGTAGGCATTTAAAGCCTCATTGAAAATAGCCAAATGCATAAAGATTATACCAGTTTATATTCCCACCAAAGATATATGAGAAAGCCCATTTCATCATATCTTTGACATCCAGACTGCTCTTATAATCCACCAAGTTACTAGCATTTAGCAGGAATTGGTGTTTTCATCTTCCTTTCTTCAGATGGTTTGGAGAGTACAAAACCTGCTTGCATTGTTGCTAAAGAGCAGTGGAGGGCTGAAGAAGGGCAGTCTATTTCATAATTCTGCATCATTTGGACCTGTGTGATCTGCCACGTATTTCAGTTTATTTAACAAATAGTTGTTTATCTCTTATTATGTTCTAGCCTCTGTTTTAGACTCTAGGAAGCAAGAACTGACTAATATACACTGTTGTTCTCAAGACAGTTACAGTTAGAACTAAA